>NW_015150530.1:43502-44819 GCF_000732505.1 Cyprinodon variegatus
ATTCTTTTCATGTTCTCAATGTTTATCATAATAAAATATTTTCTAGAAGGGCCTAAGTTGGAGGACATTGTAATTTATTTTATTGTATTTTATTTTTTTATATGTAGTTGCAGGAGTTTAAGGAGAAGAGGAGGACCTCATTCATTGTAAAATGTTTATAAAAGTAAATGTTATAAAAACATTTAGTTTCTAACTGCCAATGCCTTTTGCCCTTTTTGTTTATAGTATGAGCCTACTGTCATTATAAACACAATTTCCTACATGTACACAAAGTAAAGTGTAAATACTACTAATTTATTCTTTATTTTGAAATTGCAAGTTCCAAAACCTCCTGAAAAAAATTGTAAATTCATCAGACATCTTACTAAATATTCATATGTCAGATGTGTGGTTTTTACCCTGGAGTTCTTGATTTCAAGCAGTTTTTATGAAACATCATTGACATGCAGAAAATGTCACACTTGTCTCTAATTAAAACCAATGACACCCTAATGAGCAGCAACAACAGAGATGCAGTCATACTTTGTATGACTGCCCCCCCCGCAAAACATTGAATATATTTACTCACTATGTGAGCACTCTTGGTAGGATAATTGTGTTTATTTTGAGCATTTCTGCATATTCTTGATGCAGGTATCTGTGTTTGTAAGAGTCCAAATTATGCTCGATCAGCCAGGATCTTGTTTACAAACTACTGCGTTTGTTTGTGTGTTTAAGTGTAAAAACTAATCCATTCCATGCCTGATGTTTAGGCTATTAGAACAAGCAGCCATGGGGGTGTGTCTGTCAACACTCATTAGCGGGGCTGTCACCGCCGCCACTCCAATAATTACTGCCACTGTAAACTCACAAGTCACCTGCAATCAACACATAGCCACCGGAGTTAGCAACATAACAGTGAGCGGAAACCTTCAGAGCCTGTCAATTAGGGAACTGGAAGCAGATTTATTTGAAAATGAGGATCCTTCTGTTTTTTCCCAATGGGAGAGGAGTGCTATTCTAAATAAATACAGGTGCTGTAAAAGTTCCCAAATGTTTTTCAGCAATTACAATGATAGCAAAACTTCTGGGATATTCACATGTTTTACAACTATTATTAAAGAAAAAAAAGCATACATTCAATAAATATATGTACTTACAGCACTCTAGAATTTAATATGCTTTCATATTTATGAATTAGACCATTTGTATCCTAATTTGAAAAAGTGTAATTACCAGATTGTGTATTTATGCAGGTATATGTATTCTATATATATATATATATATATATATATATATATATATATATATATATATATATATATATATATATATATA
>NW_015150530.1:44909-73449 GCF_000732505.1 Cyprinodon variegatus
TGGTACCCCCTTACATGTTTTGTATTTCATCTTTATTATCATTCTTATCATAACTTAATGTTATTATTTACTGAAAGTAATAAAGATAGTTCAGAATGAATCTGGGAGCTAGAGATAAGAGTATTGGGAGGGAGGCTTTACATGCCTCCAAGGTTTACATGTGCTATAACCAAAGGACAAATGCTATTGCAAAAAGTGAAAGCAGGCCAGCAGTTAATCAAATTATTTGATTGTTCTAATACCAACCTGTTTCAAAGAGCATGAAAATATGTGGCATGTCATTTTGAACCAAATATAAATGAAAACAGAAGAATTGTTTTTTTATCATTATTGTCTAAATTATTGCTCATTTGACATTGTTTTGCGATTGACTGAGAAATGCCTGAACCACCTCAATAAAAATAACGTCTGAACTAAATTGGGACCTGATCAGCTTGTGGGCACCCTTAAAATGCTGTTTGTTGAGAACTGGTGCAAAATAAAATAAACCAAAATGGATTGTTATCACTATTTTGTATTTTTTTCTTTCTAATTGCATATATATATTTTTTAAAGTTTGGTTTATAAAACATTCTGTTAATCTTTATGTAAAAAGAAATGATAAGCTTTCCTTTAAATTTCATATTGTCAGATAAATGAATAAAAACTTAAAAATTGGAAATTCTTTTTGCCACCTTTATTTTATCTCCCTTCTGTGTTTCCTAAGATATTCATTCTTCAGAAACTTTATATTTATATTTTATTTTGTGTTCAACAATCTCTGAAGGCATTTTTATGTTTGACTCTTGGCGTGGAAACTTGGGAAAGCTGCGCCGTCTTGTTCAGCCCACATATTGTTTAGAATAGGCAGGCCCTGAGCACATTTAGGTTTTGTAATTTGACATTTCTAATATGCATGTTCTCAGTTGTTATGGAATAATTGGTTGGCTTTAATGTGCTGGATGCTCAAAATACAGTGCACTATGAATACCAATGTGGCTTTTGCAGCATAAAGAGACACATTGATATATTGTAGCTGACAGCCGGACAATATTAGGTTTTCAAGAAGGATTAAATAGTGGATACAAACAAGGGTTGTTTGTTTATACTAATGCTTACAAATTTTTAGCCCTCAGTCTTGCAAAGGTTGGAAAGGATTAGAATAAAGAAAAAAAAGGGACATAAATTCATTTTAATGCATAGCAAGAATCCAGGAGTCCGATTATTGTGTATTTTAATGAATAAAGTAGGAAGTGGCTTAAAATTACTGATTTGGCTGCTTTATGGCTAAGCATTTCAACGCTTTTTGATTTGGAATTTCAACTATTAGACAAAATGGGAGGAAAATTGTGATTTTTTTTCAACCAAAACAAGGGTGAGAACTGCACTGTGCATTCAGTATTCAGACCTCAGAATGCTGATACTTGCAGATCTCAAACTGTATCACTAACAACAATGAACAGTCTAGTCAGAGATAGAATCTGAGTATTTAAAGCAGTGTTGGATTGAAAAAAGAGAGAGAGGGAGGGAGAGAGATTATTACTTTACATTTTAAGCTTTTAGATAAATTTGGAGGAACTATAGCAACTCACAGCTTAGGTGAAAAAATCTGTTAATAAGAAAACTGAAAAACGTATTGTTTACAGAAGGATTGAAAACAAAAAAGTTTCTATTGGAAGAAAACCACAAGATGAAGGGTTACCCTTTTTAAAAAAAAAAAAAAAAAGCAGGGGCAGATCGCCTATAACCAAAATGCCACTGTATCTGTGAAAGAAAAAAAGCACTGAAACAATCAGACCCAAAAACATGGTGAGAGGAGCATTATGGGGGGTGTTGGGGGTCCTTTTCTTTAGCAGGTACATTAAAGATCGTCAGATGCAGCTGACTACGAGGCTATCCTGAAGGAAGCTGTTCCAAGATATAAAAGACTTAAGATTGAGGTACATTTTTGTCTTTAAAGAGAACAAAATCCATAAACAAAGAGACATGGCCACAATAAAATCAATTATAAGGATATGATAGGGAGGCTTTTTTCTTTTCATTGTCTAGAAAATACTTTGCATGTGTTCCAGGTAAAGTCCATAGAGATGCTATAAGGAATCATGTCCTACCATATATTGTTAGGGTAAATAGAGTAACATTGAATATAACTGTAGTTGATCTTGTTAATAATATTGATGGCAGGATATAATTTATTTGACATATTTTTAACTAGTCTACTTCAGGTCTTTATTATATTAATGATGAGCCTCCTAGCTAGTTTAGAGGTACATGTGCATCTTTCAACCGAGAAAAGGAGTGTTTAGTTTAGTCTTTTGTTTGGAATGCAGGGCTATGTAAAACTGTTCTGCTGTAAACATACTTTATGATAAATAAAAAGGGAAAAACAAAATAGCAGAATAGGGGCCCTGTCACTCCTAGGAAAATAAAAAAAACACAACATATTCATCTTCTAATGAAACAATATTTGTCCTGTTTGTCTTTTTTAAGTCTTTTTTTTTTGCTCCAGGTGTGATCAGCAGATCACAATCTCTAGCACTTTATATTACTAAACTGCAAGCTTGATTATTGTTAATTATAGAGTAGTAGCTTTTCTATCAGTATAGCTAAGAGTCTAGAATATCAATAAAGAATGTAAGTAGTAGTAGGCTTTACACTCCAACATCCCTCAACATGGCAGTGAAATTGGAAAACTAACACAGCTTTAGCTCCTGCTTCGGTGACAACACAAGTTTATGTTTCACTTTCAGCTGCTATTTGTGTTTTACTCCTCTTGGCAACAAATGTTTTTGGGGACTTTTTCACACCTAATCTTGAATATTTGCTCTTTCTTTTTACACCTTCACTTCTACCATAATAATAATACAAGTAAATGGCTCTTCCTTGTTTACTCGCATTCACAATATTGCTTGTCCAGTTACATGTTATGTTAAACATACACAAAGTGCTGTGTTTACAAACAAATGCAGCAAAAACACAATAAAACACACACAAAAAAAATACAATAGGCTATCAGGACAGGATTCATTAATTGGAATAGATTTATATGCAAGCAGAATAAATTACTGGGCAACAATTTTGAAGACCATTGTAAGTGACTATGCCTCTTTAGGTAAGAAAACAAAAGATCAGTTATTTGGGGGCTTTTTTGGGGTGGGGTGGGGAAGGGTTACAATGTTTTCTTTCTTTCAATTGGGATGCAACAGAAATAATTCAAGAACCAGGGGTTTGAATCAAAGTATAGTCTTGCATTACAATTAGGCAATAAAATAAATGTGTCCGCAACTGACTGTACAGTTTTAGAGAGAAGATTGTGCAGAAATGTTATCAATATAGATCGGAAAAACAAGTGGAGACTTTCCCCAAAATATCCCCATGTTTAAATGTGTTGAAAGCATTAAATGAGGAAGGCTGAATAGAAATACATTTAATCTTTTTAACAGTATTTTCTAATGACATTTCGAGAACCATTCTCCTAACTTCATAAACATTCCCTTCTTTCATGCTGGTCTGTCTCATAAAAATTCCTGCACTTTTTTGAAGAAAAATATAAACTGAAAAATGTAAATTTATATTGTTGGGTAACTTTTGCAAGGCACTGCAGGAACAGAATCTACAAGTTTCTTTGAAAAAAGTCTGTATTAAAAGTTAAAGAAGACAATATAATTTCTCATTTCTGAACAAATTGTAAGCTTTGAACAAATTTACCATAACATTGTGAGCAAGACAATGACTTAAAGAAGAACTGAGAGTAATGAATGACAGAAAGTATAAAAAAAAACACTCAGGGTAAAACAGGTTACCATGGCTGAAAGAGAAAAACCATAGTAAGGTCGAACCAGGGTCGGTGAAGGCCCGGCGGCAATGGATCCTTTACTGGGAGGACAGACTGTGATAAGACCCAGGTAGCTCATACACTGCTGAGGTTTATAGGGGCACCAAGATAACAGCCTGCTGATAGGACCAGCCAACTCAGCTGGACCGCAGATAAGAGGCAAGGACTTACTGCCCTCGACATGGACAAAACTTCTCATTTCAACAGAATTTGCCACCTAATACTGCTACCTTTTTTCCAAAATGTTCAGCATCAATATAGATAAGCTTAATGTTTTTGATTATTCTGATTATTCATGTTTGATTAAAAAAACAAAACAAAAAACCCCCTCATACTCAGGTTTTTAGCCGTCAATTTCTTCCATGAGGATTAAACTTAATCCTTTGATTTCTCTGTGGTGAAATATATATATTCTTCATATCATATATGGAAATAAAATCACCTTTGGAGTGGAATGAAGTTCTTTGATGGTAGCTCTGAAATACACAGAAAGCTGGGAGCCAGGAGGCCTATAAGTGCCTTCCATCTGATCCAACTATTTCTGCATTTACTTTGGTTTTAGACTTTCTTAGATTTGTTGCCCTACTTTACTCTTGGTTTCACATTTTTGTTTGATCAAGCAAAACAGCTAAACCAGGGTTTAACACTATGTGATTTGGATTCGAAAACATTCCAAGAGTGGGGAAAGATTGTCTTTATCATTACTGGAATATTCCAGATAAACTTAAATTAAAAAAGAAAGGAAAATATTTTGAACATTTCCTTTCTTCTACATGTGCTTGCAATCATCAATGTAAAAATAAATTTATATTAAGCTTATTTATCTGAAAATATCTGCAGCATGTAATTTGTTAGAGAAAAAACATATTTTTTATGCTATTAGCCAATGTAAACACGACATCCTAAAAAGGAAAACAGAGATATAATTACCTGATAACTGCAAAAAACAACAAAATGATATTTTTATTAAAATAAAACAAACAATTAATTTTTTTTCTATTCAAAAATATTTTGATTCAACTTGTGTGGAACTAGCCTTGTTATCAAGTTCAACAATTATCACAATCACCTTTGGACAACCATACAAATATACTTGAAAACAAGTTGTTTTTTTTAAGAAAAACAATATTTATGCTTTAGTCATGGAATGGTTCTAATTAAATACACTTTTTGCTATTTTTTTGTAAAAAGATTCTTTGAGTGGTGGAAGTATAAAAGTCACAATAATGTGAAATAAAAAATTTTTAGGTCAATAACAGTAGGTTTTTTTTAACAGCATGCATCTTCCTTCTAGAGTAAACCTCACATATTGGAGATGTTCAACATTAGTTCCAACATTGCATCTGAAAGGGAATCTGTGGAGGGAGATTGGGGTTACAGTAATGCATGAAGAACCTCTAACCTAAAAAAATAAATAAAAGAAAACAAGAGAAAAGCTGAAAAAATCAAAGAGCCAATCATATATGCCTATTTATTTGTTAGGATTAGTAATAAGGATATTAAAGACGTGTCTAATTCCTGATGGGAATACAAAAATTATTAGAAAGAAAAATACTTCTTTCAAAAATATATATTAAATCATGTTTTTATTTTGTAATTTATACCTGCACTACAAGAAAAAGCACAGGAACTTGCACTACTAATGTCTCACAAGATAATAAAGCAGTGACACAGTAACAATTCCTGACCCAAAACAACTGAAATATAAATGTTTAGAGCCAATAAAAGGTTGAGCCAGTAGAAAAGACGCAATATCCTTAGACGGCTGTCTGAAACTCAGAGCTGTGAAGAATCTGAATTGTGTTCTTTTATCTTTGTCTTCCATACTCGGCACAAAAAACAGAGTTGACAGGCCTCCAAGCCCCAAGGACAAATAACATTAGATTAGGCAGAAAAGGTTTTAGTTAGGAAGAAACCTGCTTGTTCTCTGATCCTTGCCACTCAAAATTCTCCACAGTATGCATGCTCCTCCCATTAGATCTGCACCTGCTGTTTGAAGTTAACCCAGCCCTCTGACTGCCTTCTTACCTTAATAGTCTGAAAATGCAAATAAGGAAAGATCTATACAAGCTAAGGAAAAACTGCCCATATATGCACTTGTGATATTTGCTTTTTTCTTTTTGTTTTTCATAAGCAACAGGATCACGCAATGCAAATTCAAATTGGTTACTCCTGTTCAGTTTTATCTAAAATATAGCAGTAAATTCTGAAGACATAAAAATAAGATGAAATGTATTCAATTGTATCTATTCGCATTATAAAAATAAATGCCTTTAAAACTGATTAAATGCTTTAATTTTATTACTATGGAGTTATATGTGTGTAGGTAAGAAAAAATAAAATTTGTTTTGACAAAAAAAAAGGTGTTAGGGCTACTTAACAATTTAAAAATATGCATCCCAAGGAAGATTGCCATCCTTGATTTGTTCATCAGATATAAATATAAACTACATCAGTTCAGTTAAATTTGTGCTTAAAGCTGCATCCATAATTTGCAAACTTGAAATTAGTAACACATGATAACTTATATAAGCTCCCTATCAAACCAACAAAAAGAGAGAAATTGATATTAAAGAAAGTTTCTTTTTCCTCAGAAGAAGAAGTGCTCATATAATCTGTCAGCTCTTTATTTGTTGCCCTTTTTGGTGGAAAAAAAAACAACATTACTCGTTATTTAAATTAACTGCAATCCAAACTAACGATGATCAAAAAGCAGCAATTTCAAATACTTGATTAAATAGATTTGCAAAAAAACAAATACAAGGTTGATCTTTGTGTCTTATCAACAATATCCTACTTCTTCGTTGAAGACAAAGTTAAAGGATTTTATTTAGTTTTTATTTAATTCAAACAAATGCAAGCATTCTGTGCCATATGAAGCTAAACCATGGCCTAAAGACATCTGCTGAGTTCAAATTCATGGGCTGCATCCTCTGAAGGCCAGATTCGTAGACCGATTACGTCATACGGCGCCGATGCATCCTTCTTTTTGCCTGTTTTGCAGGACGGGTCAAGCCTTGGATATCACGTAGGGATTCAAGTGATTCATTGCGAGTACAAGCGAGCCGGCTGCTCCGTATTCAGAGGAAAACAGTACTTGGCACCAAAGAGTGGTGAATATTGGTTCAGTTTAATATAATACAAGTATGTGCATAGTTCCGTCTTAAATTAATGAAAAATAATTGTTTAAATGGTTATTGAATCAGTTAATGTTCTATTTATTGAAATGTTTTTATATATCCCTGTGTAAATAGGTTTGGCTAATATTCAAGGACAGATTCTAATATATCTGCAGAGTGTTGACTATAAATCTGATACGATGCAGCTGTTGAAGCTCCTTGAAAATGCCATTAACATCCAGAACAGCAGTTAAAAGTTTGGTATTCATTCTTTTCCTGCTTTGTGTGTCAACTGTCACGGTTGCTGGGTGACAGAGCATATGGTGGTAAAAGCTGCGGAAGGCTAGACCTGTTTGAATCCACAGCCAGAACTATTCCGGTCTCCTTATTTTCATGGACCAAAAAGGATCCAGTCCAGGTGGACCGGGTCCTTGGAGGATGCAGTTTCTGTAATCAAACACACCCATCATCTCAGTCTGCAAGATTGAACAGCATTAAGCAGTTTCTCCACATTGCTCTGGATGACCATCTCCTGGTTTTTGTTATTTTGTGAAATACTTTTATTGACTAGGTTGGTGTACTAACAAATGTCTCACAGAGCCTGTTTGAGAGTAACAATAGATGCTCAGTGTCATTTTTAAAATCAAATATTCTCTAGGGTTAACTACTGAGTTGCAAAGATTCTCATGGATGAAACTTTTGGTTATGGATCAGGAGAAAAAACATAATTTTTTCCTATTTTTGCCAGGAGTCCAGGCAGGTGTTTATACTCATTTCCATTTTCCAATGCTATCGGAAATTAATCAACTTTTTCTTCTTGAATGTTTGTGCCACAAGAATGAGATGTGACAATTAGGGATGAGTCATGTAACCTAAATCAAGAACAGCTACTAACGGTGAAGTATATGGCTAATTAGAAACATTTCTAAATTTAGGCAAAGATGTTTTTGTCACATTTACTCTGTGGTTTTCTGCAGACATGCATGGGTTAATATGTGCTGAAATGTCTTTTTATTAATATTACATTCCCTGGCTAAACTAATCGACTTAGACAATGTCCTTGCATTATCTCTTTCCATGCCTTCACCCTCACTGCTCCGGCACTGCAGCCACTGCACGGCTGGGAAAGTCTACTGCAGAAAAAGACCAGTGCACTTTATTATTGATGACAGCATGCAGCCATTCCAGTAATGGCTACACTAACAAGTAAACTTATGTGAAAAGAACTTTTAGCAGTTCCATATCCAGCCAAGAAAGAAAAATGCAAAAGTCATGTGGCTGGGTTCCACAAAACAGCCTGAAGGAAGAAATTCATGCTCACAAAGTTTGTTGGCAGATGTTATGTACAACTGTCTCATTTCATGCCCTCCTGGTTTGTTTTTTTGCCTGGAAAATTAACAACTGAAAATTAATGAATGCAGAATAGAGAAATCATGCACTGCATCTAAATATTTTACAAAACCAAGACGTGGATTGTGTTTGAAATGATAATGTTAGCCTCAACATTTTGGTTATAATTACAGGGGGATTTAGAAACCGGTACATGACAGGTAATAAAAAAATACGACCCAATCAATCAATCTTGAACAACTCACTTGGGAACAATGTAAGAGATTTTTGGGATAGATATTGTTTACTCACTTTTGTGCTCTCTCAATAAATATTTTAAACTCATTTCCACCTGGAACACCATTACAGGGATTTTCAAGCCTTCTTGACATTTACGAATTTCCATTTCCTTGTTTTTGCCACATCATCAATGCTAAACCTGTTTTTTCACCCACCTCTCTTTTCCATCTCTGTCCGGGCTACTTGTCAGTCACCTTCACTCCTCCTCCTCATCCACATCCTTCTACTCTGCCATGTTTTATGGCTAAAAGCTGTTATTCCGCTCGGCTGCAGCCCGACTCCTCTCTGTAATATTTCATTCATCAGAACAATTAAAGCGGAACATTGGTTTCCAGGGTGATAATTAGGGTTTGATGAGTGAACCTGAACACCACCAGGACAAGACAGCTTGATTACTCTCATTTGCTGGTCTCTGTGCTATTCCAGGGTTATTATCCATTGTCTTGTCAAGCAAATAGAGGAAGAAAACAGCCATGAAATGGAGAGAGGTTAGACCTAGAGAGACAGATAGAGACAGAAGTGTGGAGGTGGAAAGAGTCATGAGAGAGTTTGTTTGAGATGAGTGGCTTGTAATAGGAGCAGGTCTTTCAGATAGTGATACACCACATTAATTCTATTTCCTGCTGCTCTTCAGTAAAACACACATGGCTTTTTTTAAACCCATACCTTTTTTTTTTTTCAACCAGTGCATTGAAGAGGATAAATTCCCTTGTGGAAAAAAAGCAATCCTAAACTTGCATTCCCACTATTTTTCTTATCTATTTATTTCATTTTATCATCCAATTTCTCACCATGACACAATCGTTCAGTAATCTTTTGTTCATCAGCATAGAAAAGATTTAAAAAAAGGAGACACTGTTAAGCTTTTAAAATTACTTCAGCTGACAGCATTTCAATGTATGCAAGATGGGTATTCATCAGACAGCATTCCTAAGCATCTGAAAATGATTCTTTAAAACCCACAATAGGCTTTGGAGTGCATGAATCAAAACTATTAACAAAGCAAAACAGAGTATAACCAGAGTATCTATGTTTAAATACACACAACCATGTCATAAATGTCCAAATTATCCTAAATCTTTAGGTTTGTACGTTGTATTTTGTCATAATAATAACCAATAAATTCAGGCATTACCACTCAAGGCTGAGACCTAGAAGAATCAGCCAAAGAAGTTGTTCATTCTACTGAATTCCAAGCAGCATGTCAGTATGAGTGCCTTTAACTATTGCAGTATGTATTAAAATGCAAAGAGGAAAGGAAAAGTTGTGCGGTGGAAGTTAAATAACAGCTTAAGGAAGCTGCCATTTCAAAACATGCAGCAGTGGTGTATTAGCAGTTAAATGTTTAAAAGTACAAGTGATCCTCTTGTATAGACACAAAACATATTTGCTGCCAATTAGTAGCAAACTGCTTCCAGCCATCCCACTATTGTTTTTTTTCTAAGGTCAGCTGAGTGACGTTCTGTGGGGCCGTAGTACTTACATCTCAATAGTAATCACTTCAAACTTAGGACGCCCCATTTGCTTAACGATTAAGCACAGTGAGGAGGCTGAAAGAATTTTGCTGCTAATCCAATGCTATAATGAGCTTGGTAATTAGAGTTAAATGTTAATGAACAGTACATACTGAAATTCAAAAGGGTTTACAGCTAAACAATCTTGTATCAGGTGTCTCTAAACATCTTTAGTGTGATTGGATCAATAGAGGCACTAATGCAGTCAAATTTAGTGGGGCAGGAAAATTGTTGCCATAATAATAGGGAAAAAAAGAATTGCAAGTAAGCTTTACAAAAAAAAGTGGCATTGGAATATGTAAAAGTTTCCCTTTCCTTAAATTCACTGTTTCCTTTTTTATTGTGTCCAACATAATGTATCTATATATATGTGACTGTTTTCTAAAGAGAATTAGGAAAAAGCAAAAATATGAGAAGGTGCACATAAACTGAGAAGTGAATATGAATAAGTAGGAGATCGAAGGAAAGGGATTGGAGGGAAAACAAATTGATGTGGAGTGAGGGTGCAGAGCTTTTCTGCGTAGAAGAGAAAAAGAACAAGAAAGGGGGTGGTGTTTCCCCCCTGCAGCAGTCTGTCGGCTCAGTGTTCACGGTGGCTGAGCAGAGTGGAAGGCACAGCCGGCCCGCAGGGAGCACTTGGCACGCCATCAGCTCTGCACCGGGCACACTCGCCGCCCAGCCAGCACAGCCCAAACACACAAGGTTTGGCGATCAAAACAACACCAAACAAACACACTGATGACACATGTGTGTGTAGGCAGGGGCTTCGACAGAGTGGACGGGGGGGGCTTAGTGGAGCTGTGGTGTCATTAGGGTGAGCCTCATTCCTCTCTGCTACTTAGCAAAAGAAGTGAGAAGATCATTAAATTATTTCATGATTTTTATTTTCATTTTAGTAAAATTTAGAGAAATCAGAAATTGTCATTTAGAAAATATATATTTTTTATTTTAATTAATATTATGAATTAATGCGTAAAAGCTTAGTTGCTTTTTGCTAACTACTGGTTTATGTTTAGCTACTGTAACTTCACAACCACAGTATTTTGTTAGAAAGGATTAAATGTGCTGTACTGTAAGGCTTATGGTGGATTCACGCCGAACACGATGCCTACCATTCCCTTCTACACTATGTCATCAAATAGGAGGAGCTTGAGCTATGTGGCCATGTTTATGTTACCCTGTGGAGGCAATTTCCCAGAAATATGTTACATTTGGAGACTTATCGGTATGCTTTGGGACCAACGGTTGGTCTCCATAAAGAGAAGTTCTCTTCTTAAAACTGGTTTGTACTCAGAAAGCAGGTCGTCTCCCTGTGTGTCGCAGTGAACGCAAATGTGACCCCCACTTCAGCAGACACTCTGGTACACCTCTCCAAAATTGTAGGTGAATACAGACACACCGCAAGAGGGACAATCACGAACTAGCTGTGGGTCTAGATATGACTGAGGCGGTAGGGAAGTGGAAAAATACAAGGGGCAAGTTTGTGCGACAACGGACAGACATGAGGGAGAAAAAGAGCAGTGATCCAGATGAAATAAAGGTCCCAGCATTCTCAGCACCTCGCTCTTCTAGCTAGTCCATCTTCACAAGTCGTTTTCCACAATGGTGGTCATACAAACAAAACAAGCCAGTAACATACCAAACAGGAAAAACGCATAGAGTAGAGCGGATGTAGATTTGACCAATCAGATGCCTACTGTCTGTGGCACTGTCTGCTGTCACCTACAGTTTTGGAGAGGTGCACCTGAGTGTTTGTTGAAGGGGTGGAGGTATGTTTGCATCCACTGTGAAACACGCAGACGACCTGGTTTCTGAGTATAAACCAGTTTTGAGAAAATAACTTTGCTTTAATGAGACCAGCCGTGGGTCCCCACAAGTACCCACCTGTCCTTATTGCTCTGTCCATCACACTACCGTTTCACTACATCTCCTGAACAAAGAGACTGTCCACCTTCCTCTTCTGCTTCATGCCAGCCAACTGTAGCATTTGCTACAGTCAAAACCTTCTAGATCCCTACACTCACTCCTTCTTTTTAGCTTCTTTCTCAGCCTACATTTGTGTTTCGCAGCCTTCTTCGTCTTATTCTTTACCAGCAAAAGTCACACTTGTTTTCAGTCTGAGCCCTATCCTGAATGGATATGATGTCATTAACATTGTGAATTTGAATAAATATTTATTTCAGATGCCTATCCTAAACAAACCCTCTGTATTTATCCAGGTTGGGATTGGTGCAAAACTGAACACTGTACCAACCTTGAGAATGCATTTTTATAACCATACTTCAATAAGTAACAAAGTTTAAATTGAGTGGTTTTCTATAGCATCTGTCTCAAGCTTTTTCTATTTGCTTACTTTAAATAAAGTTATAAGATCATCAGATGCTAAGCATTACTGAAGGTCTTTGTTTGTCTCACTTTAACAACGTGATGCTTCCATAAGGTAAATAAGGGCTATTTTTGCTTCAAATATATGAGTTGCCCAAGTTTTGCTAGAAATTAGTAATATTAATATTATTTATTATTTTTCTCTTATAAATAGCTTTTTTCCAAACATAATTTTTGAAAAATGAAGATTATATCCACACTTTTAAAATAATCTTTATATTTACACATTGAAATTAAATAAAACCTAAATGTGATCCAATCCAAACACATTTCACTTGTTAAAACCTTCAGTAGACCTTTGACCAGAGACACTTTGTAATTGTGTAAAGTACTAAAGTATTTTATTGGTTTGTGAATTTTTTTAACAAGTCTCTATATAAGTTCTTATTGGTGTTTGATTTTGTATTGTTTAATATTGCTTCCTGATTCAACTCTCTTAATATGTGTGCACTTGGCATTTTACTGTATATAGTTTCCTTCCTGATTGTGTCTACATGATATCTTATGCTGTTATATTTGTAATAAGCACACCTAAATTGTTTTGTTAAGCTATATTACACTTAAAATTGTATTATATAGACATATAAAACCAATATGAAACTTAATGGTTTTAATAGGAAATTGAATTACAACTCATTAAAGGAAAATATTGTAAAGAGAGAAAGGAATCACTGCTCTCCTGTGTCCACACTTTAACATCAATTTGAATTTCATGTTTTAAAATGACCATTTTTAGTTTTAATTTAAAGAAAGCTCTCACACTGTTTACACAAAGAATTAGGCAATTCCTGCAATTTATGTAAGATGGCAGATTAGCAATTAGTGGTGACATTTCTTTTTCCAATTATTGCTGTAACTAATAGTTATTTTCAACTTCTAATAGTAGAAAATCCCCTTTTTTATCCATACCATACATATATTTATTTATATATGTTCCAATTATCCAAGTATATACTTTCGTCTCTCTTCACTGGGCTGTCAAAATCTGCTTTTAAAGATTTATCTATATTATAGATTATTTATTTATTATTTTAGGAGGAATTTGAAAAATTAAGTCATTTATGTATTGGCTAATTTATGTTTGATTTATTAAAAAACGTCAATGGGAACTTGAGGCAGTTTAGGAATATATTAGCGGCAGACATTTTGTGAGGACACCACAGTCTTGTTGTAAAGTGTAGTTAAACTTAGGTGAAGGATTACTTTTGCTACTTTTGCTAGTGCACAAACCTGCACTAACACCGCACACAGACATTCAGTGTAAATGATGACATCCTGAATCACCCATATAATTATATAGAGGTCAATAATTTATGCATTCATTTAATATCTCTACTAGACAACACTCTCATCCAATACAAGTCAGTTACTAAACATTACATCATTTTGATGTCATCTGTAATTCTGTGAGGTGTAATATATTTCCCTTCCTCTTGGCATCATCTTAATGTGATGAATCTGTGTTGCCCAGTGCCTTCTTTCTACACGGCCTCAAAATGAGAGGAGACAAACAGCAGCAGCCTCTGATTCTTCCCTTAGGATTGTTTTTGAGTTGATTTTAATCACTAGAATCCCTCTCATAGCTTCAGACTTAAGCTCTAACAATTTCTAAAAAAAACAAAAAAAACAATGGTAGTACAGCTGCCAGTAGGAACATATTGTTAGGGTTGAGATTCCCTCTGAAAAGTGAATAAAAATAGATTTTTATTGATAGTCGTTTGTTTGGTTTGTATGATTTTTAAATAACCATAGTAATGCATTCCACAGTCTGCACAAAGTTTTAAGAGGCTTCAGCACAGTGATGATAAAGGCAGAATAGGTAGTTACTTAATGATTGACTTGAAAGAGTACAATCAGAAGATCAACTGACTTACAAAACTACTGAAAAAATAAAATGTACACTTTCAGTGTAATTTTCAAAATATGCAGTGAACATTTGGTTGTTTATTAATATTTAGTGAAATCGAGGATGTAACCTTTTTTTAAATAAATAAACAAAATGTAATAAACCCTCTTTCAAAATGTCCAGTTTGTCTCATATCACAGCATCTTTCGGACATCTGAGAGGTATTTCATAAAACTCGTTCAGAAAGCAAAACTTGGACACCCAATTAGGACTCAACTTAGACGCAACATGTCAAGCTTTGATTACAGGGTTGCACCAAACGTTTGCCTCGCTCGCTTAATGTCACTCATACAAGACAGGTTCAACTGATCAGTGATGCCGCGCACATAACCAGACTGTGCATTCCAGCAGGGAGTTTGGATGAACATGCACCGTAATATACTGGTCAAATATAAATAAAAGGGAAATACTGTTATTAAAACCAAGGAAAGAAAAGATTGAATGTATAACTGGAATAAATTTTGGTACACACCATATTTAAAGAAACACATTCAAATTAAAGGGAATATTAAGCCAATTTCAAGTGAAAAAACTTTAAACAGTTGTTAGCCTTACTATTTTTTGATCCAAATGTTAATGATGGTGATAGAATGTTGTCATTTACTGGAATAAGGAAGTGTTTTTGCACAAAACAAAAAAGACAAAAAAAATCTGATATTTTATAAACATGACTCCATAACTGTGTAGGCTAGACATTTGCTTGAGTAAAAAATGTATATTAAGCCGATGAAATCTATTTAAATACGTTTATATAGAAATATATAAAAAAGCTGGGTTTTTTTCTGACTTCTCAGAATTTGTCTTACTTGCTGCAGGTTATTGTCTCTTGTTTTTTTCTTTGTGGCCTTTTCGTGGTTGCTGTTTGTTTCTGGTATTCCAAGGTATGTGTAGCTCTCTTCTACATCTGGTTTTTCTCCTTCTGGGAGCATAATCTGTTTGGGGAGTTGCAGCCTAGTGGTTAGGGCATACACCTTGGAATGCTGAGGTTCTGAGTTCTGAGTCCCACTCCTACAGACTGCCACTCTAGGTCTTTGAGAAAGACCCTTAATCCCACACAATGGGATCGGTTAAATGCAGAGGTAAATTTCTCCAATGTGAGATCAATTAAGTTCAATAATTATTAGAATAACTTTTCTCTCTTTGTCACCATCCGACCACATTTCCCCAGCCTGGAATTAATTCTGATGTCCTTTTAGATCCTGGTGTTTTGGATCAGTGAGTCTCGCTGAGTCCTACTATACAGCTCATCCACTTACAGAGGGTGGCTGATAGTGACCCCACTGACCTATGGAGCCTGACAAGGAGCTTCCATGTTGTCAGAGGTGTTCCCAAAAATGCCTTTTTTTTTATAACACTGCCACATGTAGACACAACACAGAACTGCATTACTCTTTTGTTAGTTTTGGCATCATACTTGACAAGGTTTTTTTTTTTTCTTTACTTTTTTCACCTTACGTGGAGTGATCATTGGTGTCTGAGTTGAGTTGGATGTTGTCACTGCTAAGTATCCACAAAATCCATCTTGAATATAACACATCAATTGTTTGTGCGATTGGACCCATTTAACATGGACACATTTAATGTCAGCACAGAAACAATGCGAGAACTTCCGACCCAAATTAAATTAGGGAAAATAGGTTATAGGCATATAGATTCATCGGCACTGGACTACTGAGATGTCTGTCTGCTCATAACACAAGGTTAAAGTCATAATGGGTCAAATGAAAAGTCTATTTTAAAGATTACTTTTAGCAAAAACTTTCAAAATGCCTCTTTAAGTAAGAGTTGCACTATTTAGTAAAAAAAAAAGTTTTATTCACAAAAAATTGCTGAAGAGTGAAAAAGCATTTGGTAAAACAACTACTCAAGCACTTAGTGACAGATCTACTTACTGCCCATTATTATCCTAACAACTGATTTAATATATTTTGAATTATAAAACTTACAAGTTTTAGAATGTAATAAGAGCTTAAGTTACAGTATGTTATTTACTGTATTTTCACTCTATAAATGACACAATAGACTCGGCAGATGGAAAATCATATTTAATCAATAAGCCTTGAGTAAGAAAATGAGGAAGTGTGTCTCTCAATGTTGGACATTTGTTTTAAATATCCTTGTTTTCGTTAAGTGAAGTTACTGACAATCAATAGATTATCCAGAAATTTTATTCAAGTAAAGCAGTGATATTTTATCACATTAATTGGTACAATGGTTCAAAACTAATCCTAAAAGTACTTTCTTTTTTACATTACTCAAGTAAATGCATCAGAGTAAATGTAAATGTTATACCTTATTTGTCATGTAGTGGAGAGAGAGAGATTGCAGCTGATAGGTGGTTGGAATTGTCCCCTTCTAGGGATCTTTCATGATCAGGATTGTCCGGAGGTCAGTCAGCCATTAAGGGGTGGGACCATTATCCTTTAGCAGTCATTTGTGTTTGCCTTTTTCTCTGCTTATTTTTTTATCTAACTTTCTGGTTTGAAATAAAAACACAGTTTTTCTAATAATACCTATGACTCCTCTCAGCAATGAGCAGTATACAGTACTGTTATTTTATACAATATTTCTCTGTTTTGTTTGTCTATTTTATATAGGATTTTTATGCTATTTAATCTTAGCATTTAATTTCTAACAGTATTACTCTTTTATTAGTATTATAAATATTAATTTTCTCTCTGTTTCTTGATGTCGTCTTACCATTTCAAAAATTAATTAGCCTTTGTTGCTTAGCAATGCACTGTAAAAAAAAATATGACATCCTCCACAGCAATCCCTTTTGATTTAGTCTGCAATTACAGATAAATAATTTTGAGCTCTTTTTCCAGTATGCACTGGGATGAGCTGTCATCAAGAATCTAAATGTTGGGGGATTAGTTCAAGCTAACCCCAGCGTCATGTCAATGACCCCCTGATCAAGGCCCCTAACCCCAGTCCACAACTGACCTGTGTATTTTGTACCATGTTTGCAAGAGGGGTAATGGGGCTGTAGCATAAAGTGACTTGAGGGAATATATAAGAATCTGCTGTTTAAATTCAAGTATTTCTCAGACTACATTCTTTCTTTTGGTCCTTGTGAGTGACCTTTATTCCTAAAAACTTTTCCACACAACAGGTCTTCAAAGTACCTATCCCCTTTTACTACACAAAATCCAACAGCAGTCAACCATGATGCAGCAATTAATTAACAACTTCCTTTTTAATCTAATTAAACAGGTTGTCAGCCCGGGAGTCCAGGCTCAAGAGTATCATCATTCACCTTTTCTTAGATCCAACCCTTCGCAGTTTGACTTGTATGTAATTAGACAGGTGTGGCCATTTTGATTGCCTTTTCTTCACCTTAATTAGCAGTGAATAATTAGTGGAAATGAACAGAAAACTGCATGCTACAGCTCTTTATTCTATGAAAATCAAATGTTAAACGCTAGAAATTATACATTTTCCAGAATTCAACACTTTATTATTTTTGAATATTGGTTTTTGAGCGTGTAACAAAATTAATTTCCCTCTGGGATTATTAAAGTATTTCTGATTCTGATTCTCAATTTGGACTTTTCCACATGTATTTAAACTCTTATAGCAAATCCACCTTAAATGCACTAGCAGGTCTGCCTATGCATTGTGAATAATATATGCTTATGGGAATGATGAACAAAGGAATGTCCGGGAAAAAAAACAGTCAATTAAAAATGTAAATGTCAAGTTATCAAAAGGAGTTGTGTAATTAAAATAAAATTTAGAACATAAATAACTAAATGGAGCTCAGAGAAAAAAAAGAGAAAAGAAAGAAAAAGAAAAAAAATTATAAAGCAAACACTCCTCCTGACTCACATGAAAGGCAGGAGAAGTACTTTTTTCTCCTATTTACTTACCTTGTGGTAAATACAGTAAGCCCAGAATGAAAGTGTTGGTAGTACAAAGTATGTGGTAAATAGCAGGAAGGAGGGGTGTATGGGTTGCATTATAAGGGCTAAAATGTGTAACAAAATATAGAAGAGATCATGTATAGTGCAAGTGAGGATAAGTTTGCCTGAAGGACAAGATGAGAGGAGACGATGAAAGGAGAAGGCAGTCTGAAAAGTGAATAAAAGAAGAAAGGAAGACTGAGAAAAAAAGAAAATGAGGTAGTTGACTGACTAAATTATGGGAACCTTGGATACATTTTCAACGTTTGCTTTTTTTCTAAAAGCTTTTCAAGCTGCCTATACCTTTTATACAGCATTAACATCTCAACAGCAACAATAATTGTTAATAGGATCCCTTTCACTCCTGGAATAGTTACAGCAGCAGTATTTTTAAAGTAGGATCATCATGCCCCATCATCAGGAGTTACAGCTTGCCTCTGCTCTTTGCGGAACAAAATGGCAACAGTATTAGGGCTCATGAATCATGCAGCATATTTCATTTTTGGCTTTGCTAAAGACCGTTGAAGCAGTGAGAGTCTGATAGAAAATAACTTCTTTTCCTTCATAAATAAATCACTATCTCAACTTGCACACACACACATAAATACACAAAAAGCACTGCCTCTGGAATTGCATATACATATGCAAAATCTTTGCAGTACATTAGTAAAAAAATACCCCCTTTATTTCAAAACTGCATTTGCAGTGTTATACCAAACTGTAGATTTGATCAATTTTAATTATACTAATTAACTCTAAAAGTTAAACGGTAAGATATTCCCCACAAGCCAGATAAAACTCTTTTGTTGAATGTATTTAAACACATCAAATGTATAGTTAAGTTCACCTTTCCCTTGCTCCATTCTCCATATTTTTCTTTACAGTTGTACTGTACCCTCCCACCACCCTGCTTCAGCAGTTTGTGTCATTAAGTCAGCAAAGTCAATCCTAAAATATAAATATAATCTTATGTACTTCCCCATTTTGTAGATGAGATTTTGCCTTGATTCTGCAATCATGTCAAATTTAAAATATTTCTAATATTTTTTCTAACATTAATGTTAGATTGAATGGGTTTGAAGGGTGACAGTTTTTGTCAGCCTTCAAACCCATGTCCATCATGCATTAGTTTCAAACCCTTGGCAGAAAACATCAAATAGCTGAGTTTATAATGACATCAATTCATTGCTGCTTGGTGGAGGTGGGACAAATTGAACTGTCATTGTTTATCAATACATCAGCTCAAGCTTGTCTTTCTCTCACAGTATGACTCAGTTTGTGTTCATGACATACAATCTGGCCAAAGTTCCTGTTATAAAAACTACCAGTCAAGGATGCATTTAATGGAGGATATGAAAGAGGGGACAGAGCTGTGGTATTCTTTGGTACTCTCTTAGAATACTTAGTGTTTTTCAAATGTGTTAACACCCACTGGACTTTTTGCACATTTAGTCAAAAACTTTTTTGGGGAGATTTTAAATAAACACAAAAAATATATATTATTGTAAAGAAGAAATTAATTTATATAAATTGTCATTCTTAAATTAAAATCTGCAACCTGCATTTATATTGAGCTCAACTCATTTACCCTTAAATTTTATCTGTTGTAAGCAACTGCCTTTAAAAGTCACTGCATTAATGAATAGATGAGCTGCAAAAGATTCACAGCACAGCTAAGAGATTCCATTTACATGAAAGGTAACCACAAATGATATAGGAGACACAACAAATATTATAAAAAAGTTTATTGAAACGTGGCAAAGAAACTAAATCAATGAACACACCATGCCCTCTGTGAAACATAGTGGTGGGAGTATATTGGTCTGGACTAGCTTATCTTTACTGAAACAGGGAAGAAGGTAAGACGTCATGGCATAGATAGATTTACCTTTTCATTGGGAAAATTTAATGTGGCCTACACCAAATTCTAATTGAGGCGTTTTGGCAACGTGTAAATAAAGTTGTTTAAAGTTGTTCTCCTTCCAATCTGACTGACTGAGTTCACTTTTTAATGTCCAAGAACTATTTTTAAGTCTGTTAATTGTAGAAACCTTCCAAGTCCATTTGTTTGAATATTGTTGAATGTGAGGTAATTTGAACTTTAGTTTTGCTGTTCCTTTTACCTTATATTTATGCATTTTTGGATATTTGTCTGCAATAAAGCTCCAATAAAATTCAAAATATTTTGTGAAGAAATTTCACTAAATATGGGAGTTTCTATCAACATCAATACTTTAGCAAGGCAAAATAACCGATTTGATGAAAAAAACTTGCTTGTTTAAGAGTTAACTTGTTTTAGTGTCAATCTGTAGTTTTATTTTGGAGGTTATTGCATTTCTTGAATTTTTACATAAAAAAAGGTTGATGATCTCTTTTGACTCTATTTTTAAAAGTTCCCCATATCAGTCCACAAGGTGGGAGTATAGAAGAGTCAGTCATTGGGCCTGCTGCAGTGATCAGTCAAAATTAATAGCCTCATCGAGCACTCGGGATGGGTATCAATTAAAACCAGTGAAGCTCAGTATTGTTTTATAGTATATTTACATTTTAAGGCTTGATTAAATTAGTCTTGGAGCAAAGATCTTTTACTGTGGCCCTCCCTTTTCCAACACTCATACATCACTTCCCTCCATAAAATAATGAATGTGTCATAAAGGACAAAGTTAAGATGTGTGGCTGTAAGAATTTAGCTGAAAGCGGAACATGATAGTTCAACCAAGAAAAGCCAGATCAATGTTCTGTCATAGGTCAACCATTTAGGTAGTGATAAATGTAATCTTTCATGGCTTAAAAGATTGTAGATTTATTTTCATTTAGATTTTTATTGTTTGTTTGTTTTTTTTGGAATACCATAAGATATTTCAAAGTATTTTTGTAAATGCTGTCATTTGTTAAAACATGTCAATAGAATTGTCAGGGTTTGATTGAGGTTTGAGGACCCAAATGCAGAGGCAGGGAGGCAGAGGTGAGTTCATGCAGTTTTTATTGAATGATCACAGTTAACAGAAGCAGAAATCTAAAAATCCAATTTAAATTGTTTATCTAACCAGAATCATATAGACTTAAGGGGAAATAAGCACGAGGAGCCAGGGAAAGACGAGGAGATATGAGGAAACAGCACTGAGGAACTGCACAGGGAGAGTATTTATGGCTGACGGAACAAAGAGGACTAACGAGCTGATTGGGAGCAGGTGTGAGCAGAGGCTTCTAGAAAGGAGCTAGGGAAAACCGGAACACAAGAGGGTAACAAAGAAAAACCGAAGAACTCAAATAAATCCAGAAAAATACAACAAAATGTAAATTAAATAAAAAAAACTTTAAAACAAAGAAAAACATGAATCAACGTGAAACTGAAAACTCAAAGAAAACCTAACAGAACCAAGACCATGACAAGAGTCTAGTCTTCTTTTATAACTTCAGCAGTTAATCCTTTATGTTGAATATAAACGTCTTGGTGATATACTAATTGATACTAATCATTCAAGATTTGATTGGAGGTTGCTCAATTTTCTTTTTTGCAATCTGACCTAAGGGTCATAATGGGTTAAGGACATGAACCATAGTTGCCAGAATTGTAGATTATGATTATTTTAACAGCATTTTTTAAATGAAATGTAAAAATAATGTTATTTAGGTTGTAACTAGATTGGGAAAGGAAGATGCATTTAATCAAATATTTTGAATGCATTTTTTTTTTCATGATAGTGTTTTTCCCCAGACATGCTATTATATCCACTCCCTTGGATAAGACCGAGCTGCGCAGTTTTATGGGGATTTAGACTCTCACCTCCCGTCTCTGGACAATATAAAAAAAACTAGAAGCATTTATGGAACAAAAGTATTAGGCAATCTTTGCACTTCCTTACATTTCCTGTTCTTGATTTTTTTTTTTCTTTTTGACTATAAATGGTAAATGGCATGTACTTATATAGTGCCTTTATTCAAGTTAGGAGACTTGACCAAAGCGCTTTACACTACATTCATTCACCCATTCACGCACACACTCATGGTGTTAAGCTACATTGTAGCCACAGCTGCCCTGGGGCTCACTGACAGAAGCAAGGCTGCCGTACACTGGCGCCACCGGGCCCTCTGACCACCATCAGTAGACAATGCAGGTGAAGTGTCTTGCCCAAGGACACAACGACAATGAAAGTCGGAGTCGGGGCTTGAACCCTCAACCCTTCGATTTCAGGGCAAACTCCTACATCCAACACCACTGTCGCCCTAACCACTTATCTTCTTGCTTGGCCTTTATAAGTCCCATGTCAAAGATTCCTTGCCTAACTACACCTATAGATAGTTGCCCACTTACTGTCAGTGATGAGGCGAGAAATTTTTTGGAGAAATCTATCTGGAGATGATATTCCTGACTTATACTGGACATTTGTAACTTATTTTTGCTGCATTTTACACAAATTAGCATAATGCTAAATGAGTCTAGACATGCGCTGGTGCAACGTTGTTTCAAAAAATTACCTCACATTCAAAAAGATTTAAAGCAATTGTGTCTGCATTATTTCACTTATAGATCTTCATGACTCTGATTCTTCATTTCAATTAAAATTCAATTCAAAAATATTAAATCTGTCTCACAGGGACATTTTATTTTGTCATAACTGAATAATTTTTTCTCCAATGTATTGAATAGAATTTCAATCAGTCTTTTTATAAGAATTATTCTAGCGATTCACCACAGCTTTACTGTTTCTTAGAGCAAGACAAATCATGCCAAAGCATTGCCATTCATAGATGAATGGATTCTTTTTTCTGTAGCCAAAATACAGACCCATTTTTTACCCCAATAAAAGTGTTCATAATACATTTTTGCGGAGTGACTGCATTGCATTTAATGTGTAATATCCATTTTTACATTATGGAACAATCAAGGTTTAAGAGATGAGGGTTCGTCCTATTACTGGTGGGTTGCCCCTACACCAGGCATGCCCAAAGTTGGTCCTCGGGGGCTGCTCTCCTGCAGTTTTTAAAGGTTTCCATGCTCCAGCACAGCTGATTTTCATTGATTGCTGATTCACAGACTTTTGCTGAACTGCAATCACCATCAGCTGAGCTAAAGCAGGGAAAACCTCTAAAACCTGCAGGACAGCCGCCCTCGAGGGCCGACTGGAGATGCCCGCCCTACACCATCAATCTCCAGCCACTTTAAAATCAAACTCTTTCAGTCCATCTGTTGTCTTCTCATCAGACTCATGCTCCTTACCTGTTTCTTCTATGTGCTCATTAGTTCTCTTTTCTCATCACTGGTTTATTCTGCTTTGCTCATGCCTAGTCTGCCAACACTCTTGCCGTTTTTCTAGCCACACTGTTTTGTCACTCTTCATGTCAAGTAGAGAGTGTTTGCTTTTCCTTTTTATCAAATCCTTTTTTCAAATCACCATGCTGCTTCTGCCTGCATACATTTAGTTCGAGCTTCAACACCTACAATTCCAGAGCAAGTGAGTAAGCTGATAAGTTAGTTGGTAAATCAGTCAGTAATGTCCGTTTTGAACTTGGCCTGGGTCTATGTCACCCCACCAATTTTCATACATTTCTGTTGCAATACCAGTATTAACTTCTTTTGGCCATTCTCATTTCTAATTGTATCTTCTCCATAGAAAAAGCTAAAAAGCATAGAAAAGTAAAATAAGTATCTGAGTATAGAAAACCAAAAAGCTGGATAATGCTGTCAAGAAAAAGCACTCAGTGGGAAGAGTTCATTAAAAGGGTTAGAATATGGAGAGAAAAATAAATGGATAAAAACTGGAAATAGGATTAACAAATGGAAACCCAAAGAGATAACCACAATCGAATGTATAGCTGACACGGATTGTAGAAAGCATAGAGAGATGCACAGGCTGATGCATATAAAGGCAAATGGAGGAATAAGAACAGCTGCTTTTGAAGGAGCTAGAGAAACTCGGGTGCTGATGGACAAAGGAGGCAGAGGGAGACAGAGGGGAAAGCATGTATTAAGTCAATGGGATAATAATGTGTCAAAGCGTGACCAAGCTGTGGAAATAGGAAAATGTCTTTCATCATCACTAAAGTGTCCTCTCCCTGACCCCTTCAGGTGAAAATTAAAATGGTTGGGACTCGATGGAAAGACTGTTTCAATTTACTTCTAAGTGGAGCAACATTGATTCTAGGTTGAAAGCAGGGCCCACAGGCTACCAGACACAACAGGCTCCTCTCTCTCTTTCTCTCTCTCAGTCCTCACACTATCATCTTCTACGTCTGCATAATAAGTCTTTTCATAAGGTCATATGATGTAAAATATTTTTACACATCTTTATTTGTACACTTTATTTATTTTACAGTGTAAATATTTTACAAGTGCAGCAGATGTTAGAGCTGAGCTTGTCAGCCAGCTGCTATATCATAGAAGAGAGTGACGTTCTCTTCAAGGTAGCAAAGCATAATAGTGGAACAGATGATCTCACAGATGATTGGCAAGACTGTAACCCAAAAGCATGAACAAACAAAGACAATTGGAACAATTAATCTTCAATCTTCTTAAACTTAACGCTAGGTTTGCCAAGTTCGATGATGAGTGGGGAAAAATGGTTTAAAGACCAGAAAAAGGGTAAAAGTTTCTTACTTAGCTTTAACTAGTGTATGTGAACTTGATTTAATGCAAGTAAATAGTCAGGCATTTTAGGTACAAGTTATCACCATAGATTACATGTTAAATTCTTATCTTCTTATTTAAAAATGATAATGTTTTTTTTAAAGTAGCTTAATTTATCCATTGCAATATTTATGGGGTGTAAGGTCTAAAGTGCAGAAATCACTCCAGTTTTATTATGACCGACTGTGAATAGAAAAGTCAAGTTAAATTTTATAGCACAACTCAGTAGTGATGTACACACATGTCATATTTGTAATCTTCTTGAAAATCCTACCAGATAAGTGTAGCATAGGAATTAAATGCTGCTTCTCTGTGTTTGGTTTCTGTTCTGGGTATGCTGGGGAAGTTGAGCCAGAAGACCAGAGTGTTCTTGCCAGTTGATACACTGGCAAGACTGAAATTTATTTTGGTGCTAAGCCATTCAGTGATAGCTAAACATCTACACTTGAGATAAAGGGAACCAATGTAAAGACTTGAGAAATACTGTAGGGTGATGTGCAGTACTTTCTTTGTGCTAAAGAGGATGTGAGAAATATCATTGAAATCAACTGCAATTATCTTACTAACTTTGCAGGCAGACATGTTAAGACACTAAGTTAAAGTTAAACACAGAGATATATTTTTGAAATCCTGCTATGACATGAATCCTTTAAAGCTTAAAATGTTCTTCAGGTGATAGAGGGTCAACTTTGTTACTGTTTTTTAAAGTTTAGGTCTGACCCTATCCCCACACTCATATTTAAAGCCGGATCAGTTTTTTTTTAAGCAGTTTTTTTTTTTTAAGTTGTGTGCTAGGTTTTGAATTTTCTTGCGTTTTTCCTGTAATTCCTAAATAATGTTAAAGTCTATTTAAAAGGATATTATGATTGACTGCATCAATTTCAGCCATGTGTTACCACTGATCTCTATTATTTATCTGGATTGCTGATAGACTGAAAAAACTGAAAGTCGCCTGCCACCATCTTGGTACTCCCCACTTTCACGGAGTTGCGCAATAAAAATGCCTGTAATGTAATGTAATTGCAATAACAATGTTATCAATACATGTATATTACATGTACATCATCAGTTTAGCTATTTTGGCACACCACCAGATGTGCCGAAAGGGCTACAGTAGTGTGTGGATGTGTAATATTCTACATATCTAAGTACAGTATTAATATGCTTCATTTACACACTAATTTTTTTGTGATGGATTTGTATATGTTATATTACATGATTTATAGACTTCATGAATATGCATTGTATGTATGTGACTAAAGTGATGTGTCTATTCTTAATCATAAATACAATAATCTAAAGATGCTATGACGCAGCAATTGTGTGTCAAAGTGATGACTTTATCTTTGTTTTAGTCTAGTCAAGACTAGTTGATTTAGTCTAGTCAAGATTTAGTCTGGTCAAGATTTAGTCTGGTCAAGACTTGACTAGACCAAAGTCTAGTCAAGTCTTAAATCCCCCTGAAGATGAGTGTGTTGGTGCTTAGGCTGAGGGTATCTTCAGCTGTATTATGCAGAAATAAAGAAAAATATATAACTAAAGTTTACTTGAAAGTTTATTTTTGTTTTGTTTTTTTCTGTTGAAGCAAATGTTCTTTAAGAACTTTTTGTCCTTCTGTTTCTTTCCAAAAAATTGGATCGGGTGAAGTTGCAGTAGAAATTTGAGGATCTGCCAAACTGGAGAAAAGTAGGAGGTATAAATGCTTTAGGAGAAAAGTATGACATATATTGACTCATTGTAGGCTGAAGAAAGTATTGATTTTTCAGTCAAGGATCCAGGGACAGACATACAATGAGGGAAGAGAGGACAAGCTTTACCTCCCGAGCTGTATTCAGGGTACACAACTGCTTCAAATATCTAGTAAGAGAATCACTTTTGTTTAATGGGACAAATTATCCATCTATTCTCTATACCAGTTTATTCCTATCTGGGGAATATCTATTTCCACTTTTAAATTGAGAGAGCCGGGATAGAGCCTGGACAGGTCGCAATCCATCTCAGGAATTTACATCCAAATACAAGAAATTAGAGTATTGTTGAAAGTTTCAATCATTTAAGTAATTCAGTTCATTTAAATGGATGAATTATACACATGGGGATATTTTTAAACCATTATATCTGGTATTAGCATTTCTTTCTTATAGCAAATAAAAAATGTAGCATCTAGGAAAAGAACATTACAAAAGCCCAACAAAAATCATATTAATACAGAAATCTGAAATTACTCAAGATTATGTATGATACTTGCTTAAATGTTGTTGTTTACAAAAAGTACTTTTGATAAGACAAATGAACCTTAATAGAATGTGCATTTTTATTTGTAGAATTTAAATATAAAAGGAAATAGTTGTTACTATAGAGAACTTTGTCTAATTTAATTTTAAGGCATAAGCTAACCTAGTATAAACACTTAATTTGTTCACTGATTTGACAGCAAAAAACTAATCTGAGGTTCTCCACTTCAGCTCATGAGTCTCAGTGATAAATTTGACACAAACTTGGAAGTCTTTGGCTGATCATGGTCCAGTACATCAAGGTTAATAGCAGCCGCAGCAGCAGGTGACTTTGTCATAAGATGGACAATTGATGATGCAATTATTTAGATAAAGCTGATATCACTGTCTTCTGTTTTTTTTGTTTTTTTTTTTGCCAAAAGAGTGATGCATCTCACAACAACCGGGTTGATTTCTTTTTTCTGCCCTATCCTTTGTGGTGTTTCGGATTTCACAATTTTTGATCTATTCTATTACATCTGAGTAATATATCTGGTATATTTGTAAGTAATACATGATAGAGTTTTAATTAAATAATTTTGTATCATGATTTGAAGAGATTTATTACTGCAATAATGAAAAAGGTCAGAAGCATAACCGTGGACTCACATGAACCTATAATAAAAATAAATCTGATCTTAAATTTCCACCACACCTTAGACAACTTTTTTTATTGTCATTTTGTATACACAGATTGAGTACAAAATGTAATTTCATTTTTTACTGCTTTCATGGCATTTCCTTTTTTTTTAATGCAGCAGTGATCAAATGTATACAGTGTGTACTTTATTACCTTTTGCTACTCTTTTTATGAATGTGAATGTATTAGAGCATGCCTCTACTACAGTAGAATACAATGTTTTGAGACTGAAAGGTTTGCTTATTCTTGTCGCCAATAACTCAAACACAGCAACATTTTATGTAGAGTACGTGTGATCACCATTTAAGACAACAATACAATGCAATACAAAAATAATAGAAAATAATAAAAACACCTTTATTTATACACAGTTGTATGTAATGGTGTCAAAACTAGTTGATCTAAATAGTATGGAAACAAAGAAGACTGACCACAGGTTCACAATTTGATTCATTTTGCAACTTGATTTTTGAATGGATCATTCAAAAACATCAAAATACTTGATCTAAACCAAAAGGGAGTGTTTGCCTAGTGGTAAAGCAGTGCGCTTGTGCTCTGAGAAGATGGCAAGTAGCTGGTTCGATCTAGCCTCGTGAGACCATCCTGATCTTGCGAGCTTTTAAGATTTCACTTGCTAATCAGTCTGGAGACTCTCTGTTGAAGAAAATTTGGAGCTGTTCACCAAACGAACGTCCAATCAGCGTTGGCTTTGAGGCGGGTTGAGGTG
>NW_015150530.1:73623-76059 GCF_000732505.1 Cyprinodon variegatus
TATCACCAACATAGGCCAATCAGCTAACCAGTATTTTCGCCCCTTCCCAAAATTATTTCAACGGAAGGTTTCCAGATGGATATGCGGAGCAACTCCATCTGGCGGAGTCAGGTTAGGTTCAATCCCCACTGCCTGTACTTTTGGTCCCTGAGCAAGACTCTTAACCCCACACTGCTCCCAGGGGCGCCGTGCAATGGCAGCCCACTGCTCCCCAAGGGGAAAGGTTAAATGCAGAGATAAAGTTCTCCAGTGTGAGATTAATAAAGTTCAATTATTATTATTCTTCAAATGCAGTCTGGCTCTACATTTAGGGTTGTCACTCTATTTGAAGGTTAACATCTGCTTCAGTCGTACGTCAGGTTTTTCTTTTTTTCTTCTGCTTTGTATTTAGCTCTGCTGTCTTGCCATTAACTCTGATCAGCGTGCCTGCAATATGGGTATGTCCAGGGTAATTTGCAGTGATATTTTGTCAACTGACATGTTGTTTTACTGTAGATGTAACTGAAAAGTGGCACAATCTTAGTTTAAATCAAGGGAGAACATATTCCTTATTAATTTGTTTTGCTCCCAACATGACACAAAAAAAATGGAAAAACAAACATTAAACCCCTGTGGTGTTGTTACATGAAATCAATGGCTTTCTTCTTGCCACTTTTCTTTAAGTGACAAGAGATTGAGGGCATGCCTAACTGTTGTCCTGTTGACAGATTTTCAGATATAGCATGTACCTCTTGGCTGCTTTTGTTGTTGTCCTTCTTTCTCAGCCTGTCAGTTCAGGCTTATGGTCAGTTCATTGTGTATCTTAGTTGATGTGCAGTACTTTTATTCTCTTGTCATTTTCTGATTACAGTATGAAGTTAACAATCTGCTAGGTATGTTGGTGAAGCTTCTCAGTCATCCAGGTCAGCCATACCAAAAAAGTTAAAAAAAACAATCCATTGGACTTGTTAAGCTGTTTGGTGTCTACATCTCAAATTTAAATGAAGATGGTTCTCATAATCTGTTTCCCAAATAATTTCTCATACTCATGCATTATTCCGAGGGTGTCTTTCCCAAAATGGAGTGCAATAATGCTGGTGAAGATTCTCAGTCATTCCAAGCAAGTTAGAAAACAATCTACTGGACTTTGTTGAATTGAAAATGCTTCCTAAATGGGAAGTGAAACTTCGAACGTCTTTAAATTTGGAAACTAAGTCCAGTGAATTGCTGGTGAAGGTTCTCAGTTAAGTCCAGTGGATTGTTTTTAACTTGTTTGGAATGAGCAATCAGTTAAATATTTGAAGCTTGGGATATTGTTTGTAACCCAAGCCTAATTTAAACATATTCACTACTTTATCTCTGCCCCTTTCTTCTGTGTTTCTTGTTTTGTTGTCTGTTTTCCACCGAGGCCTTCTTAGAACAGCTTTAGTTATGCTAAAATCAATTCACACAAGAGTTAACTCCATTTACCAATATGTTGCTCTCAGGGCAGCTGAAAGTAAAACGGACTCTATAAAATAGCGGTTTTTAGATTTAATGTTTGTAAAGCTTATACTGTATAACCCATATACAATTTTCCTTCGACTTTAAAATCATTCTCTATAAAAATATCAAAAGGGTATGACTCCTTTTCTAAAGCCACCTCTTTATTTTGTATTTGTAATATGAGTCAGGTATTAATGTAAAACTGCTAAACCTCTTGCTCAAATGTAACTTTTAGGTAGACTTACCCGATGACAGGTCAAATCAGACTCTAGAGTCACTGGGTGTGATGATAAAGGTTTGAATAGCCCACCCTTCACCTAATTAGAGCCTTGTGCGACCACCCAGGTGGCTACCAGCAGTAACCTGCAATATTAACACAACACTGCCGACTGAGGTTTGCGTGTGTGAGTGAAGCACTGACTTTATTTCACACAGCAGGTGGGGACTTTTACTGTTATTACCTGCGGTCTCTTATGCAGACAGATGCCCACTCAGTTGGGGGCATTCAGCTGAGCAACACGCATTCCAGGGAGCACACTTGAATCCTCCTACATATGCATGAAAGAGTTTGTAAATCACCGTGTGTAACTCCTTCAAAAAACAAAGGTTGGGTTTAATCTGCGTATCACACAGGTGAATGAGCATTTATTTGTTTGACCTTTTTAAAATTAGAATAACACAAATTGACCTTTTTTTTTTTTGCCAAAGTGACCATTTTAAGCCAAAACATTTAGCCTTAAAACATACATAATTTGAGGTACACATTACACAGAGATTTACGTATATTAGGTCCATTCTGTCTAAGATATGAAATAGTTAGCCTAAAGACTTAGAAAATGCCAAAAAACAACAATTATTAAAAGATTCCTGAGTTTACTGTTTTCCCTGAGATGCTACTATTAGGATATATAGTTATATATATACATATATAGGGACCCAAGCTTGAGGATGACACAGACCACCCCACGAGGG
>NW_015150530.1:76238-85067 GCF_000732505.1 Cyprinodon variegatus
TATATATATATATATATATATATTTATATATACGTATATATATATGTATATATATATATATATATACATATATATATAAATCATATATAAAGAAATCATCTAATCACTGCTCATGTGATCCATCTGCTCCTGCCTCTATTTGAGCTGCTTGTATCCAGTTTTCCAGGGCAGATTATTTTCGATCTCTCTAGCCAGTGGTGAGGGGGTTTTAGCATACCTTAGTGTTTCTGATTCCCTGATCCTGACCTGTTCTGTCTCTCAACCACTTAGCCTGCCTGTTCCAGTCTGAACAGTTTGCCTGACCTGGCTTCAGACTCCTTGACCTCTGAGCCTGCCTGTTTCTGTTCTGATCTACACTAAATCTAAAGAAAAAGGTCATGTCATTAGATAAATCTGGCCCATGGTAGTACTTTTAAAATCAACTCTTCACTGGTCTATTGTTCTATCTAAAGCATTCAAGCACACAAACATAGCAATGATTCAACCCTGAAATTCTTTTAAATTTTACTGAACTTCAATGCCGGCAAAACTTAAGTGCTGACAAAGCAGTGGTCATAAGCAGGGCATCGAGCCTAGCATTTGTGTAGGGAAAGTTTTTCTTTGCATCACATATCACAGTCAGTAAATACGTTATTGATTCATTTTAGAATAATTTATCTGCTCTCCCACTGGATAATGATATTGCTGCTACCATACTCTACAACTAGGAAAAATTGATTGGTTCAGTTTTTTTTATTATATTAAATTATAAAAATTGTATTCAATGATTTGCTGCAGCATATTCTATCATCCGCTCTGCAAGCAGAGGCGAGCAGGTAAGATTAGAGCTGACCCCTCCTACCTTGGTCAAAATTTGTTTTAGACTCTCCTTTCTGGCTTGTCTGCAGCTAACTTTGTTAACAATGCTTAGGTCCCCCACTGAGCCTTGTAAGACCCAGGTCAGAATAATAAAAAAAAAAAATCTCAGCATGTGTATTCTATTCAGCTAGTTTTGTATTGTTGCATATTTTCAGTATCTGCCACAGTGCTCTTTCTCTGCATTGTTTTTCTCTATTCTTTTTACATTCCTGTGTTATTTGCATTTGTGTATTCCTTGCTTTATGGCATCACTCTCTCACTTTGTTGTATTACTTGCTTGCAAAATGTCCCAATGAAGATAGTATAGCGTCATCTGGGAAAGATAGGGATTTATGTAATACAATTTTAAGATGGAATCTGGAAAGTAAAATTTTGTACTTTTTCACCTGAGCAGACAAAATCTGAAAAGATTTCCTCCCATCTGAGACACCCTTAACCTAGTCAGAAATTCTTCCTGATTTTAATTTCTGAAACAAACTGGGTAGCAGTACAACAGATGTTAAATCAGGAGACTCTGCAAAGTGATTTCAGAAATGTTGTGATGTGGCACTAGAAAGTTTTCATAGATATTTTTTTTCTATTACTACAGCCACCCACAACTTATCTTGAATTGATTATCCCAGTACTTCATAAAATTGCTGTGCATTTTTTCTACGGTTTATTGAAAAGGTTATTTAGAGTAGAAACCAATAAATCTGTTCTACAATGTTCTCATAAAAGCTAAAAGCTTTCATCAGAGAGAAACAAAGGCAAACATAAATGTGTATTACATAAAATGGTTGTAGTTTGGAAAAGTGAAAAAAAAGTACCTTCTTTAATTATTATCCCCTGGAATTATTTTCGAATTATTTTCGACTACCACCCTACCCCAGAGACATAGTACATATTGTTTTTCAAGAAATTCTACATATAATTCAAAATTACCAGTCCCTTTGATTGAACATTTAATTATATATAATTAAATGATTTGATTTTGATGTGAAAGCAATTGCGATGTAATTTTTTTTCCGTTCAAAAGTTAACTTATGTTTTGAAAATAAAAGGTTGGAAAGGTCACTAACGTATTCTCTGGCATACAGTAATATTCTAAATAGAATTAAGGCTTGGCTTCAGTTTGGACCGGTCCCCTATATAAATTGATGCCTTACCCATCGTTCCTAACCCAATCTTTCACAAGCGGAGCCTAATATATTCTGACACTGTCATCCCACTTGACAAATTGACAGACCTTTTTTGGAAACATGTTTTTAATAGTTTGCAGAACTTAAAAAATTAGTGATAGGACTTATTATTGTAGGACTTATTATTGTAAAATAATTTTAAGAATTAGAATTATAATAAAAATATTATACCATTTAAAGCAGTGTCAGCCAGTGTGAAAAATGTGTACCTGTTGTAATTAATCAAGATGTATGGAAATTTATTTGGATTATTACCTCAATGAGATTCCAAGAGGATGAAAATGATTGTTATTTTTCTAATGTTAGTCATACTTTGTGCAAATGAGAAGAAAATGTGGAATAAACCTTTTGATTCCTGCACAAATCTTGTGGGGTTAGATAGTTTTTACACAAAGAATTGCTTCTTCCTTTTCCAAAAAGCTTAGAAAAAGCCATAAGCTTGAGATCTTTGCCTCATTTAGTCTCAAACCATGATTATGCTAATTGCATCTACCTGCATATCTTGTGTTGCTCATCATGCTGATTGCATAAAAAAATCTGCTCAAACACAGCCAAAATAGTGCTATACTACAACAGAATCAAGTTTTTATTGGAACAACTCTGCCATACATGCTTGAAGGTGAGGTCAGAATGAAAAAAAGGAAGGTGAACTGGTCAGGATGGGAAAACATATCTTCATAGTGGCAGCAGATCTTATGCATTTTCTTATCCATAAAATATCTCAACCAAAAAGAGAATCCTTCAATTTATGAATATTACCACGTGGTTAAAATGTTATCATTAAAAAAAATTAAATTAAATAACAAAAAACAAATTGGCTCTGATTAGTTTTTCTTAAATTACTCTCATAAATTCAATATTCAATTTGCTCATTTTCTTGCTGTAGGTGATAAAGCCAGATTTAATGTTAGTAAGGAAACCCATTATGCTGGGATGGGTGGATGCTGGAACTTTGTACATCTCATTATGGAAATCATAAATACAGGAAGTTATGCTCAGACTTGTACATTATATTGAGGAAACTCTCTCCAACTTTTTTTGGGTGTTAGAGGTCACTTCAAAAATGGGGGACTCTAATGGACATCGCTGGGCACTCAGTCTAACCTGGACTGTCATTAAGCCTTACATGTATATGTGTTAAATGGTACACTGCAAAAACGATCTGAAAATAAGTAAAAATTTCTTAAATCAAGCGTATTTACCCTTAATTTAAGTAGGTTGATAAGATGATTTGCCAATGGAATTTGTGTTTTTTTTCTCTTAAAATAAGATAATTAGATAATATACACTTAAAATAAGACAATTCATTAGTTTTTTCTTGTTTCAAATGTAAATTGTCTTGTTCCATTGGCAAAGTGTTGAACTTACTTCTTCAATTCAAGAAAAAATGCATTTATTTTAAGAAGAAATTACTTATTTAGATTTAAGTTTTTTGTAGTGTATTATTAATACTTAGATTAGTTGTGTTGCCTCTTGTATGAAAAAAAAATGCAACGACAGGATAGTATGGTTAAAATCTTTCCTTTTTAACAACAATACAGCCCAGCCGCATTAATGCTTTTCTGTTACAAAAATAAAAAGTCTTGCTATTTGCAAAGAAGAATGTTTAAAATCAGATTCTGCATCATACAGTTGTCACAGCCTGTTTTCTTTCAAATCAGTGATTCTTAACAAGAGTTGAACTTGGGTCAGATTAAATATTTGCCCTGCACTGTCTCTTATTTTTGGTGCTAAGTGGTTGCAGAGGATTCTTGCTGACCAAGCTGTCCTTGCTTGTAGAATGGTTCTGAAGGGCACTTCCAGTGCGCTGCAGTGTATACACTGAAGCCTTTTTCACTTTCACATACTCTGCAACTCGCCCTAAGGTGTGCAGCCAGGAAGAGCTTACATGTCATAATTTAACACTACCTCCCAGTACTGCTTTTTAACTTTTTAGATAAACAACTAACACTTCTACTGCTAAGTCACTATAATTAAATATAAATCTATGAAAATTACCACCAAATAAACCCTGACAATAATACCTCCATACAAATATCCCTGATATTAAACTCCTTCTTTTCTTTTTTTTAAGTTATTAGATAAAAGTATTCCGTTATGGAGTTTAAACATGACAAACAGGCACACCATGTCTTTCATGTTGAAATGAAATAAAATCAAACCAGTTTATTAATATAGCACCAAATCATAATGCATCACCTCATGGCACTTTACAGAATCAAGCTAATCAAATCATACTGACAGACTGGCTTAAAGTTTTATATCTAAGGAAGCTCTGCAGACTTGAAGTCATTGACTTGCAGAGTCCATTCTTCCTTGATGAACACATAGTGACAGTCACATGCATTGTGCCATTTAAGCTAAACCCTCTTCCAAAGTGAACAACATGAACGTTTCTGGTTTTCAAAGTGAAAACAAAACCAAGATGTGGCAATTTGTCATATCAAACAGCCTAATTTTTTGCCTTTCCCCCTGCCTCAAATTTTTCTTTCATCACTCTCTCATTACTCACATAATTCTGTTACCTAGCACCAAGATGAGACATCAATTCCTCTGCCGCCGAGAATTGCAAATTAGCTTTGAGTTAGCTCTCGAGGAGATGGGAGGAGACAGGAGTGGGAGGAGGAGGAGGGATAAGCTGATGAGTATGTTTGAAATTAGCCTTTACCCGCAGAGGGAGAGAAACAATGCTGGGAAATTTGAGAGAGTTTCCATGACAAATTAGAGAGTTTTAATGTCATGAGCGACATCTTGCACCAAAGCAGCATGCTGTTTCTTTGCCAGTTCGGTTGGGGTCCTATAGCGCAGTTTCTAGCCAGGGGAGAAATTAACATACAGCGGAGCTTCAAACTGGTTTTCCAAGGTCGATGGAAAGGAAAGGAAGGAATAATAAGCAAAACAAAAGAAAACTTACATCAACAAGTCTTCCAGCGACAAAAAAGTAAAATTTCTGATAAAACTAGGTGTGTTATGTTTAATGCATTAAAGTAAAATAAGACTGACCTAAATTAAATATTAATTGTGTTCGGAATATCTTTAGAAACTCTATACCCCTCAGAGCAAAGTTTGTCAAATAGCAGCTCCTTTTGATAGCTAAGGAATTTCCTTCATTCTTTTCCAACAAAGGCCAGACAGGGAGAGATTAAATTTCCAAGCATAAATAAATATTGTGAAAAGGTCACCTTTCCATCTGTTATTTGTGCAACCTCTAAAAGTAATTACACACAGAATGGTGTCAGCAAAGCTGTTTGTGCTCTTGCCGTTGTCTAAACAGCATATCTCCCAGAGCTCATTTCATATACACCTTTCAACTGTGAAAAATAAACAGACCCCATTATATGCAAATTCTGATGGGTAGCACCATAAAAAAGAAAAAAAAAACAACTTAGTGCTATTTTTACAAACATGTAAAAACATGTAAACAGATTCCTTAACATTTTATGTAAAATTAAGTTTAGATTTAGCTTAATTGTAACTTAATTTAATTTTAATGCATGTTTTTGTGTTTTGGTTTATTTATCTCAGAGATCCTACCTTGAAAACCACAGTGTAAACATGTTCAACTCTTAACATTCTAATTACCACATGTAAACACACATAATTATATTTCTGGTGGAGACATGCATAATCATGTTTCTGTGGAGTTTTAACTGGGATCTGTAAGCAGTGATGTAAATAACATAATAGGCCATGTTTTCCCTGCAGCACAGCGTTGCGTGCTTCCCTCCTTTTAGGGGAGGCAAGAAAAAGAGGTCAAACGTGACATCAGGAGAAGGCAAGTGGCAGCACCAAAGCAACACACTGTACTTTAAAGAGGGAGAGTGAGAGAGAAAGAGAGGGAGGGAGGGAGAGTGGACTTTCTCGTGGGACTGATTCTAAAGGCCAAGTGGTTTTCTTCGTTGTCAAACCTGAGATTCAAATTACACTGGCTTTTCTGGCAGGTTGACGTTTTCTTTGAAAAATGCATTTTATTTTATTTATTTCTGCCAAAAAAAAAATAAAATGTCAACACTACCCGTCAGAGGGATAATTAGATTTTATTCAGATATGCTGTGGTGAGTGTTACAACATTTGTGATTTTTTTTTTTTTTCTGACATTACATTTTCAAAGTAGTGAAGGAACCAATAGGAACGGGTACATTTTGTAAACATTGGCTGCTTTTAGCAGCTATGAAAAAAATGTGATGTGAAAGTTGGATATAAATATATCTTTCCTACCCCAATATTCCTTTTCAAGATTGGGTTTAAGGATCCCATTAATAGTGTTATAATCACTCTAATCTGTAGATTATTATTTGGTTTCTTAAAAAATATGTGTAGAAACACCAACATTAAGTAGTCATTGTGTGCAAACAAAGAGTCATTTTTCAATTGCAGGACCAACAGCATACAGCCATGCAAATCTGGGCAGTGTTATATTTATATATTTTTTAACATTTCAAAAAAGAAATAGTTATTAGTATTTTTATCAATTATCTCGACAACTCATCCATGTTGGATAAACTCTCTGGATCACTCAGAGTCCTTGATCTTTTTTTGTGCTCTCTAGCCTTCCTTTCAGTTTTTCTACACGATAATGTCAACTCTGCAAAAGCGATCTAAATATGAGTAATAATGTCTGAAATTTTGTGTATTTACCCTTAATTTGAGCAGGTAAATAAGATGATCTGCCAATGAAATGAGCAGTTTTACTCTTAAAATAAGTACAAAATAAGATAATTAGATATTATGCACTTGAAATAAGAGACTTTTCTTATTTTAAATGTCAATTGCCTTATTCAATTGGTAAAGTATATCACTTACCTACTTAGTTCAAGAAAAAAACTCTTATTTTAGAAAAATGTGCTTACTTAGATTTAAATTTTTTGCAGTGAAGGAACTGAGTTGGCCTCAGACTAAATTAATTAGGTCGGCAAGAGGAGCATGTTTTGTTTTAATATTAAAATATTTTTGGGTGAATAACTTAACCTTAATAAACATTGTGTTTGGCTTCATAGATGTTAGAGGGGGAAAAAAACATAATTAACAAATTAGTGATTTAGGAAATAAAAAAAAAAGTAAAAATATATCAGCAGGCCAATGGGGTCCTAAGTGCTTTATTGTTTATTTTAAGGTTTTTATAATTACCTTTACCGTAGGAATCATACATTGTAGGGGAGAGAATGTGTTTTGTTGTTGCTATCTCACACGTGCTGTTCACATATTTTAGTTGTACTTTCCTACAATAAAATAAAGTTATTATGATCTGATTTAGATGGATATGTTTGTTCATGTTGCTTATGAAATAAAAGTGATTGAATAAATTAATGTAACTTTGAAAAAGTACAGTTAATGTAATATAAATGCAGTCCAACCATCACCTGCTTCCCAGTAATGCAGTTGTTGGAGCTGGTGAGTCGTAAAAGCTTCCTGTTTTATATTCCATTGTAAAAAATGTACATTGTGTTAGCTGTAACAATCTGCATAAATAATCCTCAGAACCACAAGTATTACATCACTAAAATGCATTGAAACACTGGGTCACTGTGTGTGTGTATATGTGTGTGTGTTTACACTTCCCGGAGCAATAAAAAGTTGAAATATCCACTCTGGGGCTGTGTGGTGGTGTTTTGACACCCCAGGATTACAATGTTAAAACCTGGTCAATCTGTGCGCGGGTCTAATGTGAAGCAGCTTGCCGTAAACTGTTTGTTAGCCTCACAGACCAGCAAGCGTGATGCTAATAACATCAGTGTTGTTAAAATTTACGGCGTTACTACTCACCAGAGATCCCTCATTGATCAGAGTAAATCAACTCACAAAATAGTAAAAACATCTTCTCAAAGTGATGCAGCTAATGATCTGCCTCTGCTGACGAGACTCACTGTCTGAAAGACTGTTGCTGCTCCTACTGGTGTAACGAAGCCACGTTCTCTGTCTCCTTCCTCCCCCATGGCCTTCTCACACTTCATCTAATAATGGGAATTTACTGCGGGTCTTTTTTTTCTTGCTCACTTGGCGAGATAAACAGCCTGATGAATCAGGGGTAATGCACAGGCTTACGGGCACAGACAGCACGCAGCCCACAGTAAATATCTGCAGACAGGATCGGATTTCAGCATTAGCAGTGAGGAGATGCATTTATTTGCCTCTCACTAGACTCGTAACAGCACTGGGGCTCAATTACCACGTCTGAGAGGTGCAGATAATACATGCAAACGGCACCACTCCCAACCATTACCAGCACATATATACAGTTTGCTTTTCACCCTGCCTGTCTGAACTGCACTTCATTGAACAATGTTTGTAACATCTATAGTTGAGTGATTATATTCTTAATGAGGTGTGGGTGTGTTGTTTGTTTGCCTGTTTGTGTGGTTTTGAAGGTTTTTGCTTTTCTTACCGTGATTTACAGCCACTATATGACAATAATAAGTTATAACAACTTACAGTTTTTATTGAAGTTGAGTTCGGCATTAATCATTTATTAGTGCCAACAAGGTTCAGGCAAAAAGTTTTCAGACATGTATTTCATTTGAACACATTGGTTCCACAAGAATCCTGCTCCAAATCATATTATCTTCAACAAATCTAGATTTTCCTGATTCCTCATTTTACAGTAAAACATTTTTTTAATCTCATGTTTTTATTGTGTTAATAGGCTCTTATTTGACTGTTTGACTGTTGTAGACTTGCAGAGGTAGTAGAGTTGAGTGAAGATGACAAACATTATGCTCTTAATGGAAATGAATGTGATTTATTCAACAAACAAACCTAGAATGCTAAGCTGAAATCATTTGATAAACAAAAA
>NW_015150530.1:86946-90554 GCF_000732505.1 Cyprinodon variegatus
TAATTTATGAAATGGTATTTTTTCATCTAGATGCATTTTTGTTTTAAAATGTACACCTCTTGAGGGCTTAAAGGCCCTTGGCCCACCTCTTGTGAAGTCCATAAACCTAAATCCAGGGTGCATGGAGGTGGATAAAATAGGTAATATAAAGACTAAGAAAATAACTTTATTGGCAGCATATTGTTTTGGGGGATTTTTTAATGTTTTCGTCATCAGGTCTCCCATAGCTTTGGAAAAACAATTGAGACATCATTAACCTCTGAGACATCGGACACAAATGACAAAAAACATTTAGGAGTTGACGTGATTTAACTCCTCATCTAAATGGTATTGAACACAACTTTTCTTCGTTGACACTAAGAGCTTATTTGTCTTTTTTAATTACTGTGAAAAAGGGCCCGCAAAGCTTAATCACAATGCAGCATTTGTCGTCTGGGAGCATTGTCAGCTCCCTCCCCCTCCTTTGCCCACTGGATGTCAGCCCTGAATTGTGTTTTGATGTTTCCTCAGACCTACAATTGAGCTCCATTCTCAGCAGCCAAAACAGACATTTGTCAATTCTTATGCATCAGGGCACTTTTTTACCCCCTACCCACTCATCTCCTGCTACTTTCTACCTCAGCTGTGTCTTCCTTCATTTTAACTCTGCTGCACTCAGTAACTGCAATCCAGTGTGATGATTTCAGTGACCACGAGCACCCTGCTGCGAGCAGTGTCACATGCGATTACCGTTATTTATAAAACTCACTCAGGCTCGGTTGCGCAGGCGGCCTCTCCCGGCTCCTCGTCCCTGCACACTACAGTCAATATTTGCACGCAATCCTGAACTGTTGAGAGGTTCCATGGTGGTGAGGGCCTCCATTACATGAAATATTCAGGGCGCATGGAGGCTCCCATGAGGTGCAGCGCAGGGTTTTTACTCCGATTTGATTATACGACATGATTTTTTCATGAGCTATGACAGTCCTGTTGAATTAGAGTCAGCTCTGAATCTTTGTGATAGTCACGGAAGCCAGAGAGGAGGAGGAGCAGGCTGTCCTCTTCCCTGACTCTGTCATTAACTCTCTCAGTATGACGAACTGGGAGAATACACTTAACAAGAAGTAAAGGATCCCTGAAGAAATGACACAGAATACGCCATCATATGGACCTGTTTTGAAGATTTTCTCCAGTTATACATAATACTTTGTTATTATTTACTTATATTTATCTACTAACTACAAACCTATAATGAAGTTTAGTCAGTTTTTGAAACCTACCAATTCTTCTGACCAAAAAGTTTTTTGTTTTTTTTAAAGTATGTAAATTATGTTTATTAAAAGACAAATGTATTTTTTTAATAACTGTCTAAAAATGATAAAACTATAAATAAATATTTCAAAATAATCATTTGAATGTGTGATAGAAAATCAGGGTATATTAATTAAGCAACTTGCCTTGAGTGATCTAATATTTATAAATAACTAACAGTATTTCTAATAAATTCCAAAGAAAATCTTTTTTTTTTTTCCTTTTTTTTCCATTTTGATATGGCGTGTATAGATAAAACAACCATTAAAACTGTCTTAAAAAACAAAAATAAAGCATTTCAAACAAGAAAGGAAGTATTATGGTATGAAATTATCAGTCAGGACCAAGAAAGGCTGCCAATATGAGTATTTTCATTTACTCCCTTATCTCGGGGTCGCCTCGAGTCATTATGCTTGGCAGAGTTTACAACTCTAGATGCATAATATGTTTCTAACATAATAATTTTTTTCTTATATTCCTCAATAAAAAGCTTATTTTCATTGAAAATATGTTGACTAATAAATATAAACATGTATTTGTGAACATTGCATTAATAGATATTATACTGAATGTTTCTAAAAACAGTTTATTAACCAAATATTTAGTGTTTCTTTAGGGAGTAAAACTTGGTTAATTGAAATAATATTTTTATTAAAAAAACAAAAACAAATTTGACACGTACAACTGTAATAAGAGATTAAAAAAAGGCATTTAATCTTTGTTATAGTAAGAAATAAAGTTGTTTATTCTAGATCCCACAATAATTGCACAAGAGTGACTCAAGGCATTAAGACCTTTTTTTTTGGTAAATGTCAACTGTAACTTTTTATAATGTCGCTTTCAGACCATACTTTTTTATGTAAAGTACCTATGTTACTGCTATAAAAGAACAACTCTTAGGAAGACCTGTAGCTGTTGTCTAACTCAATAATTTACTCTATTTCTTTTGCTTAAAGCTAAACAAATGTTTATCTTTAAATTGTGAAGACAGGAACGAGATTAAGGGTTGGGAGGACTGAGAAATACAAAGTAAAGAATTTGCTGATAACCTTACCCGTTCTGGTATTATGAGCATGAAAATGATCATTAAAGGCTTCTAATGGCAGAATCAGTCATGCTACCACACGCAATATGTTTATGTCTAAGCAAAGCTTACAGCATCAACACTGTGGTGATCTCAGATAGGAAATGCAACTCACAACCAAAACACAAATCTACAGTTTAAAAGTCTGATTGATAATAATAAAATAGACACAAATATAACAAATACTTCTCAGCTAACATGTGAAATTTTCTAATGTAAATATTTGTAACAGTTTTATTATATTCCCATTATACTGTTCTAGAGAAAGTTTAACTTTACTCTTAAAGTTCAAACATTTAAAGCTGCATCAAAATGCAAGAGGGATAAAATAATTTGACAAAAATATGTTCTTTTAACAATACATGATTAACTATTAAAAAGTGCAAATGCAATGATTAGGTAGCAAAATAGCTTTATTAGCATTTTAGTTAGTTTCTCTCTAAAAAAAATACTGAATAATGAGAAACAAGAAGAGATAATGGCCTTCAGCTGTGCAAATCCCTGCAATGCTGTTAGTAAAGATGCTACACTGATGTTTCACAGATGCAGTGTTGGTGATTTTTTTTCTTTTTTTTAATTTATCTTTATTTTAATTTTTTCATTTATATAAATGCAAACCATCAGTCAATAACATATCAATCACTAATCATTAGAGTTTTAAAAATAACAACTTCATATGTCTCCAATAAACTTTCTATAAACTATGTTTTGAGGTCTGTTCTTCACTTGAAGCAAGATATAGATTCTCCCCATATTTGAATTTTTTTTGTTTGTTTGTTTACAATATACTTACACAATATTTCAAATTTCAACTATTTGTACCCTTTTTTAATTTCATGTCTTATAAGGAATCTGTAAGTATGCCAGAGTATTAGGCCCAGGCTAGAGATTTTATTTTATTTTGAGAATAAAGTCATAATATTACGAGAATAAAGTCGTAAAATTCCTAAAATAAAATTGTAACAAGAATAGTCATAAAATGGCCAGAATAAAGTTGTAACATTATGAGAACAAAGTTTTAAATTTCGAGAATAAAGTTGCAATATTATGAGAATTAAGTCCTAATATTACGAGAATAAAGTGTATTTTATGACAACTCTTACAAGAAGAACTTTCGTTCCTAAAATAAGGAATGTGGAGCATCATGTAAAGTTATACTTTGGCATCGTTTGGCAAATTAGCAAATTTTTTAGCACACAAGCATCAAATTAGCAGTATGTCAAAGTGGACTCTG
>NW_015150530.1:91996-105334 GCF_000732505.1 Cyprinodon variegatus
TTATGACTTTATTCTCCTAATGTTACGGCTTTATTCTAGTAAGATTACAACTTTATTCTAATAATATTAAGACTTTTTCTCATAATGTTATGACTTTATTCTCCTAATGTTACGGCTTTATTCTAGTAAGATTACAACTTTATTCTAATAATATTAAGACTTTTTCTCATAATGTTATGACTTTATTCTCATAATGTTATGACTTTATTCTCGTAATGTTACGACTTTATTCTCGTAATATTACGACTTTATTCTAGTAAGATTACAACTTTATTCTAATAATATTAAGACTTTTTCTCATAATGTTATGACTTTATTCTTGTAATGTTACGACTTTATTCTCCTAATGTTACGGCTTTATTCTAGTAAGATTACACTTTTATTCTAATAATATTAAGACTTTTTTCTCATAATGTTATGACTACTCTCGTAATGTTACGACTTATACTCGTAATGTAACGACTTATTCTAGTAAGATTACAACTTTTTTCTAATAATATTAAGACTTTTTCTCATAATGTTATGACTTCATTCTTTTAATGTTATGACTTTATTCTAGTAAGATTAAAACTTCAAATCTCAAAAAAAAATCTCTAGGCTGGCCTTAATACTCCTGCGTATGTAAGACATTGAGAGGGTTGGCAGGAATCTTTAACTTTTTTACTGCCAGTTCTGCTTCCTGATAAAGAAGGACATGATATTTTCACACACTGGCTGCTCCTTACTGGGACAGCCAAGGTCATCTCAACACCTGCCTTTGGTCCACTGCACCAAATGATTGTCAGCTGAATTTAACATTGTCGATATGGCCTTTTGATTTTGCCTCTCTTACACCCAGACACACACACAAACACCTGGTGAAAAAATATTGGCTTCTGGCCTTAACAGACTAAATCTTTGCTTCCCAGACACAGACTTGGTTGTGTGTGACCCAGCTTGAAACAATGATTGGTTGGGGGCCACATGCACAGAAGGACAGCAGTGATGGTACGTGTCTATCACGCTCTACCACATTTGTCTTTGAGAGAGTTCCCTGTTTTGTGCTCTTCACTTCATTCTGGCCCTTTCTGACATTAAATAAACCCCCATGGCCTTTAACTGATCATTTTTCTGACTGTTCAAGAAAGTGTGCGATATCTTAGCTTTAGACCTTTACAACGCATCTACTGTGAGACCCCTCTGTACAAATAGAACTACATACTTCTGACACAGACTACAGTAATTAAGACTCCTTGAGACCAAGCAGTGGAGACTACAAAGTGAATGTGATTTTTTTTTCTGACAACCATGTACTATATTGAACTTTGCACTCCTGACATAAAAAATCAATGAAAACTTTCTAGCACTACATGCCAGTAGTGAAGTACATATTATGAATACATGTCTTGTAAAAAGTGAAAAGAAAAACATCTCTATCTTGTTTTGACTCCAAGCGACAGAACGTTCTTCTCATTGTTTGAAGTCTACAATTTTCTGCTGTGTTAAAACTTCTACATATCCTTTATATGGTATAGCGATTAAATATTAAACTTCTCCATAAAAAAAGAAAAAGAAAAAAAAAAATCATCAAATAAATAAATGTAATCTAACAAAAACTTCCAACTGTTTTTAATATTCTTTTGTTGTTTCTGCATTTTTTATTTTATTTTATTTATTTTTTTATTTCTTTTTTTATTTCTTTTTTTTTTCCTACTTGCTTTGATTCTGTTTTATCTTCCTGTATTTTAATCATGTAAAGCACTTTGCATTGTCTTTGTACTGAATTGTGCTTTACAAATAAATGTGCCTTGTCTTGCCTTGCCTTAAGTTTTATGTACAGTACTATAGATTAAAGTATTTTTTTTTTGCTCTGAAGAGCTGACTTCTTCATGTCTGAGTGGCCTGCTTTTTGCTGAGACTCCTTTACAGGCAGTATTCAAAGTTATTTTGTGTTTGAACTGGGAATAAAATGAACATTTATAAGATTATATATATATATATGTATATATATATATATATGATCTGGAAAAAGGTTTTAATATGATGAATTAATACATTTGATTTCAGCTATAAATATGAGTATTTCTAATGTTTCTTACTGTCTCTCATTTAAGTTTTATATGAGAAAATCTGCAACAGTTTTTGACATGTCTTTACGCACTTTCAAACAAAAGGAGCAACAGACTATGGATAATACAATTTTGTGCTCTCACAAACCTTTAAAACTATCCCCCAGCCATTGCAAATCTTTCATTCTTCTTGGGTACATCAAGTCTATCCGTGCAAACCTCCTATTAATCAATTTTGTCAGGAGAAAAAGGTCAAGTTTGCATATTCTCAATTGTTAATAGGGGACACTTACTTTTCCTCAAAGCACACAGCACTTTAGGCAGCCTGCTGCTCTGAAACAAATCAAATGAATTGCTTGAGATCACCGCTCTGTCTGACTGGAGAGACAACACAACTATGCCTGATTGAATGACTTAAGTGTCCGTCAGAGGGAGAGAGCTAGCAAATGGCATAATAGGTCCGACTTTCACTCTCAGTAACACTATTCATTATGGTGTTGGTGTACAGAATTTGATTTTAAAATATAAAAGATTTAACATCTGATTTCTCATTAAATCATAAGACATATACATAAACATTGTTTATAAATAATATAAGTAGGGTTGTTTCATAAAGTTTATACCTGAAGATGCACAGTAATTAGGATTGTTGCTTGTTAGACAATTGTTTAGTTGAGAATAGTCAACACCAGGGGTCTTCAAAGTTTTCAAGGCCAAGGACCACCAAATTGATGGCAAGATCGAGCGGGCACCCCCTAATTATATATATTGTATGAAATTGTGTTATATCAACCTGGTCATATAGTCACTCTATTACAGATGGATCAATGTAACGGAAGTAATTTGGCCCTGGGATTATCAAAGTATTTCTGATTCTGATTTCTGGTTGATGGGACAGGTGTTGTGAATGAAACGGTGCCCAGCTTAAAAGAGCTCCTGTGTGTCGCTGAATGTGTGCATTGATGACCGAAAGACATCTTCTGCCTCCAAGTATCTGTTTACTAAAGTGTGTTAAATTCATCTTAAAGTGTATTTAAAGATGTTTCCATTAGTGGAAAGAATTGCAGGGGGGAATATAAAAAAAAAGTTTAATCAACCAAAACTTTCGCGATCCTGATGCAGTACCTCCATTGACCCCCTGTTGAAGACCTCCGATCAAGATCTTTAACGAAAACTATAAAAGTAAAAAGTTTCATATAAAGCTGGGTGGTAGCAGAATGCTGAGTCCAAGCAAATCTATTAAAATTTGAGAGGAAGGAAAAGCAAAGGTAGAAAAAAGTGTGAACATGACAGGAATAACCACTGCCTTGAGAGGAAAACCGACTTGATAGCTTTTGGTCTGATTAAGAAAGCAAGTCCTGCAGCTCAAGCCAGAGCTTCCACTGACAAACATGCAGTACCGTAACACAAAACAATGTCAGCAAGATTTTCCCTAGAATATATTATTTTTTTTAAAGGAAACTTACTGTTGCTCAGTTGCCAAAAGCTGTTATTTTAAATTAGAGTGATTTTTGCATCTCATCTTAAAATTCATGTAATGAGTCTGGAGGAAGAAAGCCGAGGTACAGTTTCAACCTAGGTCCAGTATTAAGTTTCAACAGTCAGTGACTATTTGAGTCAGTTATTATTTGACTTGCCACGTCACCATTAAAATGAACAGGAATAAATTCATGCACACACTTTCAAATATTTGTATAATAATGGTGGAGTGTAAATAAAGTAAATAAGTTTAATATTTTATTTTAACCCCCAAAACTAATCTTTATAAATCTAATTTATAAAGATGTGCCTATACTTAAAATCCATGCATAAACTGTTATTGTTTCAATTTATAATATAAACAATAAAGTATTTATCAAGAACTGACATAATACCAGTGCCAGTGTTTCAATTAAACTGATTCACAGAAGATTGGAAGTAAAAGTCACATTTTCCAGCTTCCCTAAATGCATAAACAGTTACAAAGAGATGTAGTGTGGTAATGCTGGTTTAACTCAAGTGTTAACAGCTTTATCAGTATAGCTTGGGGAATGGAAAAATGAAGAATAGAGACTCTGGTTATCTATTATGGAGCTAATTATAGGAATACGCCTCGGGCTCTGCAACTGTCCTCGGTGCTCGGCAATCTGTAATCTACCCCAAAATTTGAGAGTACTTTACAGGGTTAGAAGATGGATGAGAGGGATATCACAGTAAATATAGCTGATGCTGTATTGTCTGACAATATTATGTCAAACAAAAAGGGGAAAATTGGTTTTGAATGTAAAAAAAAAGTAGTTTGATTGAAACCACGATTCATTGCAGGTGCATTTGTATGTGGCTATTTCTGTATGTGTGCAGCTGGGCATGTGTGATTAGTGTGTGACAGCTGATGAGACGACTCTGACTTATGAAAAGGTCTTAAATAAGGCAGAAGCCTTCAGAGTGGCTATCCCCTACCTGTACTGTTTTCACTTCTCTGAAATGCTGCAATTACCATGTCCGCTGCTACACTTTCAAAATTAGGAAGAAATCTTAAGCTAATTATTTACTTTTTTGCTCTATCACTATGTAAGCAAAATGACCGGGAGACAGCAGCATAAAATATGCACCATTGGTCCACAGAATGTTAAATATCTGACAGCTTTGTCAAAATGTGATTTCATTTTTACCAAATAAAGACATGCTTTTAGTTTTACCGATAAGCCCACTTTTACAAATTGAGAGTCTTTACGAGTAAGTTGCATCTGTACACAATGAATAAAATATGCACACAAATCCATATAAATGTATAGAAATGTTTCAAGTTTTAAAATGTTGATGTTTGTAGATTTTTAACTATGTAAAAAAAATGTCAACCCAAAGAGCCTAACATGGAGTAAAAGCAGCAATTAGAAAGTTTTACTGACATGAAAAAATCTTTAGATCCCAGCAGAAGAGTCACAGTCAGTGGTTATTTGAGTCATGGATTATTTGATCATCATCAAAATACATTATTGCATAAACTTAGCAATAAGTGTAATAATGTTAAACTGTAAATATAATGAATATGAGTTTCATTTTATATTTTAACTCCTAAAATAAATAAACTTCTGTATGATATTTTAGTGGATATTTTAGTTACTTCAGTTCTATGCATATTTGTTCTTGCATACACTTAGCACTCTATTAGCATGCAATTTTAATCTAAATCCAATTCAAAAATATGTCGCAAAAGGCAAATGTTTTAATGTGTTTATAGTTTGAATTCTAATTTAGAAATGCTCAATATATATTTGGAAAAAGTTTTCAGAATTTTTCAGATAGGCTGCATATTATCTTTAGACCTTCTGTTTTATTTCCAAGGGATTTCTTAAAACTGTCCTGAAAAATATGTCACTCTTTTATTTAGGAACAGTTGTTTTTTTTTTGGCAATATTTTGTTTTGGGTTGTAGTCAGACCATGTAGGTTTGTAACCCAGAGGGTACGCCCAGAGAGAGTGACAGTAATATGTTGGTAATTTGGAAATGCGAAAGTGTTTCTGCTTATTTGATTAGAGTTGAAATGGCAAGCTGCATGGAGGTATCATTGCTAATTTGTTTGTCTGGCTGCAGTGAGGCCTTGGATTTCACATCAGCACAAGGACACACCTGAACAAGATTTCTAGGAATGCTTGGCATCACAAATGCACAAGCTTGAACCTGACAGCGTGTGACTGCAGGTTTTACCTTGTCATTGTTTATTTTCCTCACGACTTTGATTTAATTGAGTTGGATGGGTCCCTCTAATCCCTCAGGTTATTGGAATTTTGCTAAGAAAGAAAGAGGCCTGGCTAGCTCAGGCTTTGTACTCTCCAAAAAAGAATACTTTGTGGATTTTGCAGCAAAGACAAAATGATCTTTATCAAGTCCAAAAAGTTGAGTTTGGACAGTTTCTTCTTTTTTGACATATACCTACATAACACTTTTTTTTTTTTTTTTTTTTTTAAGAAAAAATAGAGGAAAATGCATATCAATATTCTTCAAACAATGTAAATATGCCAGATTGTAGCTTTAGGCTAATATCCATCTACAGTTCTCTTGGCAGGTTGATATTTTTAATATATTCACAACACATACTAAACACAGACAGAAACCATAAAGTATATCATAGTTAGTATAGAAAAACAAAGTGTTAATGACTTTAAAAGAGACTCATAAAAGTGAATTATGTATATTGTACAACCCGCAATGATATTGCACTGATCCCATTGGTATTGCACTCTCTAGGATATTGCACTGAAAGTGATAATGATAGTAAATCGTGCACATGATGACATGACTGGGAGTCTAGGAACCACATTATAAATTTTATATTGAAGGTTTTAAAGCTTGTTGGTCTGGAGATTTCTTTAAATGAAATCTAAGATCATTTGAACCAGACTTTATCGAGATTCCTGAAAGCTAAATAAAAACCATCATTGTAGAACATTTTTCAGGGGGGGTAAAAGACATGAGCAAAGGTTAACAGGGCAGGACTCAAGCCTTTAAAGCTACAGTGTGTAATTTTCAGCGACATCTAACGTTCAGACTGCAGACCGCAGCAACATGAACATCTCCCCCCCCACCGCTTCTCCCCCCCAACAGTACGGCGAGCGTTACGGGACGTCTTCCACGACGTCTGCATCACCTACTTTCTCAAGTGATGAGGTTTGTTTACATAGATAATTTTACAGATAGTATTTCATTAGTCTGTGTGTTCAGTACCGTCTCAGTTCATCTCTCTCAACTTGCCGTAGTTACTTTCGAGCGTAATGGGCGATCTCGCAATCGCTAGTTTGTTGGCTCTGCGCTGCCGTAGCGCTAAGATGTCTGCCTCCATGGCTGCGAGACCCGCTCCTATGTAATTAAAAATAACGAATTCTAAGGCAACGCAAATATTAAGGTTAAGAGGCTGAGTTCGTAGATGATGATAAATAACATAGTTATGTATAATATATTACATTTCTTACTGTATATCCCTGTAATTATTACACACTGTAGCTTTAAAGGCTGCATTGAAGTTTGAGTGAGCAGGAGACATCCTTTATTCTTTGCAAATGAGAAAAAAAATAAAAAAAATGCTGGACATTTTTATTTTATTTCTTTATTTTGTAGACCAATTCATCCTAACAAATAAATGTCAAAATAAACTAAAATATATCATTTTACTATGACTATTTATATATATTTAGTAATGATTAATTAATAACGGTATTCTATTTATAAATTTGAATTAAAAAGTCTGTATTTTTCTGCCCTAAAATACAAGTTAAAAGATGACTCGTTGACTTGTTTCCCTTTTTCAATTTGCTGATCTGCTTCTTGTTTATGTCTGATGCACCCAAAGACTGAAGTCATTCAAGTACTTCTGCAGAGGACATAGAATACTTTCAGATAAAGTTTTAAAATTTTTTAGTTTTTAGTTTTTGCTTGTTCCGACAATGGTATCTGAAACGGTATATAAAAATGCATCTAAAACTCTATTTTGGAATTTTTGTCACACTCTTTTTTTGTTTTGTTTTTTAACAGTTATACAATAAAGAAGCAATCCACTGTTAACCAAATGAGGTTCCCCTTTAATAATTTTTGTTAACTTGACTTTACCCCTTGTGAGTGTGTGCACATTGTTGCTTGTAAAGTGTGTCCTTTTTGTCCTGTGATGGATTGGTAAACTGTCAATGATGTACACTGCCTCTTATCTAATGATCCCTATAGATACGCACCAGCTGACGAACCCATTGTTTTTAAACTGAAGATTTTCTTTCCCCTAACCATCTCTCAGACAGCTATTAGCATCCTGAGACCTACGGAGGTCATGAGAAGCACCTTCTAAAAAGGCCGGTGTGACATGGTTAACTCTCCCATGTCCCAATAATGAATGGGCTGTTTCATACACCATTAATCCATCTATTTGTCAGTTACAAATGGACATCTAGCTAAGGAGGATGGGGCAGTAAGGGGAGGTAGTCAGGAGAGAAACAAGTTTCAAGAACTGACAAGTCACTAAACGCCACCTTGCATCACTGCTGGCTGTAATTACTCTGCCTGTCTGAAAACTAATGGAAAGACGTGTACCGTGTGAAGTATGGTCATAGTTAAATGTAAATGTTTATTTAGATTATCATCAAAGCTGTCATTTTCAATAACGATTAATTTTGCTTTTGTCTTGCTCACATGTCTTATTAGTGCCATGCAGTACAAACATACCTTTGTGCTATGATCTTCAATCCCCCTGGACTCTGTTGCCATTAAATATATCAAAGTTTTTGCTTTTAGTTTGAGAAATGTAGAAATTTGCAAAGGTATGAATACTTTTGCATGGTATTATGTAGGTTAACATTTTACGGACTCAAGACTGCATGCAATATTTGCATAAGTTCATGTTATATGCATCTCTAATAGAAAATTATGTAAAACAACATGTACCTGAGTCCATCCATCCATCTTGCCCTGATTATTCCTTCAGGGTCGTGGTGGGGTCGGTACCTATCTCTGGCATTCTGTGGGCGAGATGTGGCCAGTTTTTCCTACCGGAGTCTATGCTATTAAAGCAATTATGTTCTTTTGTCTCTTATTACCAAAAAGGAGAGCAATTCATAAAAGATGAATTTATTAAAATGTCAGCTAACTTCTGTTAAATTACTAAAGAAAGAAGGATGTTCTCTTTTTAATAGCAGGATGACACCTCCTTTTTATCTCATTAACTTTGCAGAATCAAAAAAACAATAGAAACTAGAATAATAGATACTAGAAACTCAAATAAAAACAAATCTTTCCATAGCATACTGGAGAAATAGGTCAGTAACATCAAATAAAGAAGGGCAGAGGCAGATGAAAACAGCTACCACTCTGTTTTATTTTTTCTCTTATGGGATGACATCTTGGAGGTTGGGTTAAGATAAGGGTTCACTAGAAACTATTGTTAGTTTCTCGCAATAACCCCCATCTCGCAAAGTCATCCCATTTCTTTTTCTCATCTCTGAACGATGTGCGGATGTCTCTTTAACAGTTGGAGTTAGCGGCACACTAGCTTTCTGTGCTGATGAGCTGCTCTCTCTATTTGCTCTGCTCATTCTGCTGAGCACCTTGGCCATCCAGATTAGAGTCTATGGCCCATTAGGTAGCCAGGGAGGTGGGCGACGTGTGTTGTAGCACAAGTGTGTAAAAGCATGTGCATGTCTTTGTGCTGTAATAGACAGCACAAGTCATTTTGGGGAACAAAAACATCTTTTGGCAATGTGCAATGATTACTTTGCTCTTCAAAACATCTGACATTCTCAACACCGGAGGACATAGAACAGGAAATTTTTAATTTAGCCATACAGTGGATTGTTTTAACAATTTTGGTATTTCAAAAAAAAACTATGTTAACCACTTACTATTTATGAATGTTTATGTGAGACCTGCGACGGACTGGCAACCTGTAAAAGCTGTGAGCAGCCTTTACCCACTGTGTGTGTCCACTGCTGGAGATAAAAATTAGACAGCCCCACAACACAGCAAGGCTATCGGATGGATGGATGGATGGATGGATGGATGGATGGATGGATGGATGGATGGATGGATGGATGGATGGATGGATGGATGGATGGATGGATAAATACATGGCAGCTACTACTGAAACTAAGGCTTAATGGGCTTAATAGACATAAGGAATATGCACTAAACCTAAGCTATAGCTTTAAGTTACAGCTAGAATGTGTAAAAAAGCAACAAAATGATTACATTTTGGCTGAATATTATGAAGAAAATGTGTAATATAATATAATGTGCAACTTAAATTGTCCAGATTCTTTTTATTTCTTTTCCTTCATCACAAATCGTGCACAGCACTCTAGTAGCATCAGTATCTCAAGCACTGAAACCAAAGTTTAGTTTCCAGCATTAAGGAACATTAAGGACAGAAAGACTATCCAATAGTCCAAATATGCCACTTGCATAGTAATTGAAATATAACAAGGTTCTAATATTGGATTGAGTATAAACATTTTCTAAACCTATTTTTACATTTCTTTGTTCTGTTTTCCTCCAGAGCTTATTGTTCTTAGATTGTGCGTGTCAATTTGCCTTGTATCCTGTCTTAAACAATTTCCTGTCAGAATGTCCATTATTAGAAATTGATCTAATACTTTTTCTAAACTTCACTGTCATTTAATATCTAGGCATTAAAACAAATGCACAAAGAGAATACATATGGACTGCAGGTCCCATGATATAATGGAGATTTAAAACTTAAAGCTGTTTTTTTCCTGCTTGTCTAGTTGCAGATGTCATCCATAAATGAAAACTTTGATCCACTTTAATCTGCTTTCTTTGTGGTACCCTGGTAACATAGCTGTCTGAGCTTCTGCAGAGGAGACAGTGGACTCCTAAAATGCATAAAAATGTCAGTCAATCAGGTGAAATACAATACTTGAAAATAGTGTAACTTGAATTAGCTTGAAGGAAATGTACATTTTTGTAGTTGTGATTTTGCAAGAATGACAATGATGTGATTAAAAAGGACAAAAAACAAATTCGGAGTTGATCCCTTACCTGAACATTCAGGAACAATTAAAAAAATATGCTTAAAATGCTTAAAATGTATATTATAGCATGCCTACGATATAGAAATATATAAAGATATAAAGATGTAAAAATTGTTAATGCATGGTCAGTTACTGATATTATCCATCATGTTTACATACTATATTCATTAATTGACAACATTAGGATTTTGCCAAGTAATAAAATTGTTATGTTTACATTTGCCATTTATTTAAGCAAAGTGTATGAACATCTCACTGATGGATGAGCAGGTATATCACCTTAAATGATGTGAGGAATCCATGACATGCTCCAGTGATAAATAGTGCAGTCTGCTGTAATAAAGAGTACACAAGTTTATGACTCCAATTAAACCAAGATATATTAGGATTTAAACTGAAGAGAAACCTGTGGACCATGACCAAATGTAAATAATTTACATACATTTTCTTCATCATCATTCTTCTCAGAGATTATGAACAAAAACATTACCAATGCCCACATCTTATTTGCCACAGTGGACAGATTAACAAACCCTACTATATCTGTGGTTGATGAACTCCAATCTAATAAGGCCTGCAATAACTTTGTAAAGTTCTTTAATTAGAAAATACAAGGTAGTATCAAGGAGGAGTCCTGACCAGATGCCCAGCCATCTCTACTGGCTCCTCTTACACATACTTTTGCTTGATGTGTTATCTACAGGTTTTATTAAGAAATATTTTTTTTTCCTGTTCATAAACCATCCCTGTTTTCCCCAATGCCCCAGCAGTTTTCAAACCATTCTTGAAAAAGAGCTACTTGGACAAATCTGTTCTGCAGGTCTACAGGCCTATTTCAAACCTCTCCTTAATCAAAAAGATTTTTAAATAAGCTTTATTTTACCAGCTAAATCCCTTCCTACTAATGAACACAGGCCCATTATTTCCCCCTTTCCCCTTTTTCCCCATTCGTTAAAAAGGTCGAAGTAAGTGCTAAATTTCCCGTAGAGCCTGTATTTTCGTGCAAATTTTGTAGCGTTAATATTCAGGCAATTTGCCACTTTCCAGCTGGGATCCATGTGTGTTTACTGTGAAATTATCAAACATAAAATATCTATTTCGATTACTTATCCACATATTTATTTGTATCAAGGCTCAAAATTTAGCTTATCTGTCATTGGTGTGTCGAGTTAGGTCGGGGGGTTGGGGGGCAGAAATAGGTACAAAACCAAAGTTAAATGTTTGTTATTTTCAACATCGTCATATAACATTGTTGTGCCACAGTTACATTAGTTACTTCATTACTACAGTATATATCATTCACACAGCCACTGGAAACAGAGATGTAGTTTAACCATTTTTACCATGCTATATGATGGTCCTTATGGAGAAGGCTGTCTTCCTTCAGGCAAAACAATATATCTTTTGTCCACCGGGTGGAGACAACTTCGTTCAATACTGAAAGTTCTGTAGAATTGCTTTAAAAGAGCACACTTGGTAACAGCTTTAGGATTTTAATTCCTTAGCTAAAATTGCTAGATGCTGATTCTGTCCTCTCTTTGTAATATAACATTTTTAATACGATGATTGACATGACGACTCCTTGACTCCTTCACTAGCGTAGTGCTTGAAAAGTTCAGTTTAGGCAACTGGATATGAAGTTTTCTAGAAAATGTTTTGCCTCTCATCCAAGATGCTTCTTCAGTTCTTACTGATGGTGTGGAGTACTGAGATTAATATACTGTACGTGTAATAAAGAAGTATGAGAAAAACAAAAGGGGGCTCTGACCGTCCCACTGCATTGGCCGTGGAGGTCATATAGGTTTTGTTAATGGTTGTTATGGGGTTCTGAATCGTCATTAACACCCTCGTCAGAGTCTTTTCACTCACATGCCTCATTGTGAGGTAGGTGAGATGATATTGTTCCTAAAAGTGCTCTGTAAATAGGTGACAGGTTATAGATAACCTCCTCTGTTGATAGAGTCCTCTGTTTACCATTGTAGTGCATGCTGAAACACAGAAGTTTGGTTGCAAGAGCTTTATCAGTAGTTAACATACACATTCCTGCAGTTTTCCTCAAGCCTTTACTTCATTGTTACGTACAATACAGTATGTTCATATAGACGTTCAATTCAACCAGCCAGCTCCTACATTATAATGATGACCTTTGTTCAATTTCCAGATCTTGTGTTGATGATTTGGACTTTTTATGTAATTTATGGTGAGCCAATTTGTTGCTCGGTGTGGCTTGACACTTAATTGCAAACTTGATTTTACTGAACCTATCAGTGTAATAAAGTCTCATTGTGTCTGTCAGTTGTGCGGATGTGGTCCTCTTCCAGCTTTCTGTTAAAGATGAGTACAGTTGGATGAGGGTTGCCCTCCACAAACAGGGGAAATCATACCTCACAGTTAGCACTGCAATACTCTACAGTCACACCTCATTGACCACTATTACAGCAATAGAAACCAGATCATTGCTGAGGGGTTGTCACACTGGAGGACCTGTTCTGGAGCTCTTAAATCATTCAGTCTCAATGTTATCTGCACTGTTTACAAGAATAGATCTTTTAAGATGTTAGCATCATGTTTTCTTTTCTTTCTATGCAATCATCTGAGAGAGTTAACATAACCAGTGAACTTGTGTTTTTAGAGATTCTGTAGGTAACTAAAAATAAAAATTTCTTCTACTTAAAAATAATTTGCAAAAGGATTTACAACCTGTAGTCATTTGATAGTATTGTGGAGGATTTTCTCGAATTTTTAAAAGACACGCCCTTTCCACTTAAAAAAAAAAAAAAAAA
>NW_015150530.1:105488-112247 GCF_000732505.1 Cyprinodon variegatus
CAATTGTCAAAATTTTGGTGTCGATCATTCGATTTCATCCTGGACACTACAGAAAATGGGCTAAAAGTGTTAAAAACCGGAATTCTCCTTTAAGTGCAAATTAAATTACAAAATTACCAAACCAGTTACTCAAAATTTTACTCAAAACAACCTAGACGAAAAGACAAAGGGAGTACTAAACCTCCCAAACACAAGTTTCTAGCTTGAACAAAGTCCACCTAAAGCAGATTCAGAAAATTATACAGAACAAGCGAGGGCAAAGAGTTCTAACTGCCCAAAACTGTTTGAAATCAAATGTGGGGGAACAGCTTAACAAAACCTCTTCCTTCTAGCTGTCCCCAAACTGAAAGCTTTCCAGGAGCCTTTTATATGGTGCAATGGGCCTCATCAACATCTGATTGGCTTGACAATCTTCTGCTGGTCCAATCATCTCACTGCTCCTCTGCAGCCTTCATGCAGCCAACAAGGAAGATTTTCTGTCAGAGCTGACATAAGAAAAGAAGCCTGCACAGTCCTAAAAGGCCATGGGCCGTAACAATGCATGAGCCCATTTATCCTCATGCATGTTCTGTTTAAAAGTTGCTGTTCTCATAGCTCATACAAGCTTACTGTGCCTGAACATCCGCCTTAACCCCTAAATCCCTCAATCACTATATCAAAGGGGACTTTATAGTGAACTCAGTCAACTTACCGTTTGGACAGGTGATCACTTCCCTGTTGGTCCACTGTGTGGTGCCAGTGCCAGCTTTGTTATTAGTCGCCGCTGTTGAGTTACAAATCTTGTAATGCTTTGTCAGGAGATCTCTCGGCACAAAGCATTGTGGGAAGAATTCATTATATCTGCCTCTTCTGAGGACTTTTTCTATTTCTCATACACTTCATAGACAATATTTCTCTTACTATTTTGAAAGGACCGTGGTGAGAAAGGTGAGCTTCAATGACTGTTTGAAACTGTAACTCACCACAGATATATGCACCTATAAATGTACGGAGTGAGAAATTGGGACGGTCTTAAATAAACATATCACCAGAATGATTGACAATTAGGAGGACCACTTATTTAGATCATCCACCTGGAAATAAAAGATCATCCTCTATACCTTTAACAGGGGCCTGACTGCAAAGATTTTGGCAGCCCTTTTTTTGAGTGGAAAGTCAGCTTCAGTGATCTTCTGCAAATTGAATTCTTCCCTTTTGTTTGGACCTGTCATCTTTAGTGGATGAGCCAAACCACATGAATAAAAGCAAAGTATATAAGATCAACACCAAAAGCTCCTGCGGCAGGTTGTGCTTCTTGAGTTCAATATCTGCAGGCTCTTCTTTCCAACTTTGTTTATCTATAAGGACCAACTCAGGTCCAGAGAAACGTTGGTTCCCAGGAACAGTAAGTGATCCAAAGAAGAAACAGTGTTGGTGATGATAAGTTTGGTATGGGAGAAGTTACTCCCCAGCTTCTGCTGTTGCTTTCTGTCAGTCAGAGAGCTGATCATTCCAGTTGGGGCTGGCATCATGAGCTGTAGGAGCTTCTAAATGTATGGCAGGCCATTCTGACATTTATTAACCTAACTAAATATGTATTTTAGATATCCCAAAAGCATTTCTTTCTAGTCAAAAAGAACATTTCAGATGTCTTAAATGTGATTCTTACAAGTAAAAATGACACATTTCCTATTTGTGTGTATTGAACTTCCAGATATCTAAAATAACATTCCTCCTATCTAAACTCACCATTCTAAATGTCTGATACTGAATTCTGACGGGTATGAACTCTAAATTATGATCTCCAGAATCCAGTTAATACTAGTAATAGTGAATATTTCTGATATCAAAAATAAATAAAGCATTGTAGATATCCAGATATCCAATTATTGACATCAAAATTCGTTTCTACAAGTAAAAATATTATTTCATACATCAAAATGTACCTATAAAAAATTTGTTTTAGATATAAACTTATTTTGACTATCGTTCAACATAATCATGGGGCTCCCTTTTAATATACAGAAAGATAGGCATTTATATTGTATAAAGATTTCTTAGGATTTCTAAATCTTTATTCTAATTAGAACAGTTATATTTTTTACATTTTCAAATTTAGTTTCTGCTTGCAAAAATGTAATTTAGGAAATGTATAATTATAGCCCTGACTAGTAGGAATGTAGTTTTGACCAGGAAGAATCCTAGTTAATGATCCACAAAATGGAACAACAGATGGGAGAGAATTTTTTTATAAATGTCAATACAGTCTCCTTTACTAATGAAGGATATCTGGATTGATATAGTTGGAGTTCAAGCTTAAGTTCACAAGCAGGAGCTGATTATGTGTTCCTGGATGGTTGAGGTAGTGCAGGATGAAATATAGTTCCAAGCTAACTGCACAACTTGTTTTGCTATAAATGGTTGGGTGGTGGTGGTAGACAGAATAAAGCAGGAAACATGAGGAAAGGCATAGAGAGCAATCAGGTAAAAATGAGAACATTAAGGTAGAGATTTGAGGGTAAATGATAAGTGAGCAGGAGCAGACAGAGAGACACAAGAGGACAATCATGAAAATTGACAAAAGAATGAACAAAAATCATAATCTATAATAAATACCAACAACAAAAGAACACAAACAGTGAAGAAACAGAGATATGTTGAGAAATGCAAAAGTCTGACACCAAAAGATAATGAGCTTCCTCAGTAAGTAAACTGCAGAGGATTTGTTGCAGGAAGATTCACCTTAGACATAAACATAGCTTAGGTTTAGGCAATCAGTTAAACCAAAGAACTGAAAGTTTGTCAAGGGAAAGTAAAACCATAAAAAACTAAAGTGAGCTATGCATTTGGATTAAGCCCATTCACTTGATAATTCAAAATCAAAATCCAGAAAAATATTTTTTTCTTTCAATATTTAAATATAATATCAATAATAAAGTCTACATCTTTGCAAAATAATATCTGTAAAAAATCCAGCTTTTCTGTGATAACAGCAAGACACATCTGACGGTTCAGGGATAAGTTAGAAGCAGGATTTGTAGTTAAAACAATATCCCATAGTTTAAACATCAAAAGGAGCACTGTTCAGTCAGTGATCTGTAAATCGACACGGTTTAACACAAAACTCAAACTGCAAGTAGAGCATTAAACAGGGAGACATCAACAGACATTTGGCAACACAGAGGGGAAAATATGTCAACAAGAATACCATCAGCAACTTACTTTTTCAAAGAAAGCATGGAGAGATCAAGGTTTATGTTTACCACAAGTTATGTAGAGGATGCATTGTTGTAGGTGGAAAAAAATAATAAACCATCCAAGTGATAACACAGCAGCAACATATCGGTTCTTACTGATATATAGTAATATATAGCAGCAACATCATGCTGCTATATATTTCTTCCACTAAAGAAATGTTTTTTTTTTTAAAGTTTAAGAGTCTATAAGAAAAGCAGATAAATTGCACAAAAGAGTTTAAGGGGATATAAAATGTAATCTTCTAGCAGTATGAAAACCCTAAAAATACACATTGAGCCTCATTTCAATGAGTGTGATCAAATCAGGTGGGAATTGTAATGTCCTCATCAGAGTGCAAACATATGTCAACTGAGTTTGAGCTATACTGCAGTTGTTATATTACCTGTTAAAAAAAGGCTCCCTTTTTTTTTTTTTTAAGTTTTGCACTTGTATCAATTATTCGATAACCAAGTTTATTGTAATATCCTAAATGAATAGTTTGAAACAGTTCTGTAGAGCCTTAGGCCTCCCTTTAGCTATTGTAGACACACATTGACAGCTGTGGTAATTTTGTTCTAGCCTAAAACTCTGTGTCCTCCAGCGTTTTTACATGTTGAGCAACGCTAAATTGCTGGCAGCTTCTCAGCATTGTTTGGTGATTGGCTGGCAGCTAAGCAATGGTGACGGACTGTGATGTTGATGTATTTACCTCCTCTGTGCTGACAGGAAGCTGTTCCTACACCCTGATTGACTGGGCTTCATCTCAGCAGCCAGCATTGCTTTGTTTAACCGGGTCAAAGTAGGGAGGGTTTGCTTACTCACTCAATGAGATGTCCATGAAGATGAGAATAAGACCTTCACTAATCTTGGCTGACATTGGCATCTTGGCAGCTTACACAACAAAGGGGGGAATATAAACTTTATGTTTTTGGGTCATTTTGTTTGTTTTTGTTGAAAAGAGCACATGGGTATTTAACAAAACTCTCGGATTAGCCCAAATTGGACATCCCATTCTCACTCAGCTTAGGTAAAACATTATCAACCATCAATTATTGGCTTTCATCAAGGGGATTCTTTACTTGCTTAATGTCACTAATATAAGACATATTCAACTTCTCAGTATTACAATGGACATTCGTAAGCAGACCATGCAGTTGATCACAGAGGTCATTGAGAAACCATGGCAAAATGTGAACAAGCACCATATTTCACTGGTAGAAGCAGATGATATATTCACAACAAACACAAAACCTGCAACATCCAGCTGTGCCCCCCTTTGCAGCTATAATACAACAGTGAGAGATTTGAGAAGTCCAATGGGCAGACAGTGCACCTGAGAGGGGAAAAGGTGGGGGATAGTGGAAGGACACAGCAGTAGATTGCCGTAACCAGCCAAGGAAAGAGTGTCAGAGCGGGGAGAGACTTCAGCTGGCCGGGGCTAGCTATAGAGGCTAATGGCAAAAGGTTGGATAAATTGAGTGGGTCGACAGAACACGAATAGTGGAGGAGAGCCTGTGGTTGTACAGGAAGAGGAAAAAAGTACATTAGAGAAGCTCTAGAGTGAGGTCACCGCTGGCCAGGGTTAGTGCCTGATAGTTAACTGATGGAGATGGAAGGAGGACAGCGGTAGATCAGAAGAGCGCGCCGGCTACCATTCATTCATCCTGTCCGCTGAACTGCTGCTAGTTTTACTCATATGCCTGGAAGATGTCTAGTTCTACTACCACAGATGATCTCACTCTCAAAATGGAATTGAACGATTCAGATTAGATAGCCGAATGAATAGAAGGGGTAGAGCGTAGCCCCTGTGACCCTGGCTGCCTGTCACAACTCCAGTCCGGCGCGTGGATGACGTCATACACACTCCGCTTTGTTTAAAAAAATATATAAATATAAAAAATATAACCGCGAATGTCTGGGGGACACATTATTCGCCTACATATGATGAATGCTGGCATGCCATCAAGAATAAATTATGAACAGTTTAGTTTGTGCCTTCAACTCTACCTATAGGAAGACGTTACTTTGATATGACCTAATTGAATAGCTTCAGAACAGCTCCAAATGACACAAAACTAATATGGGTGAGTAGAACATGATGTAATAACCTAAAATCAAGCTGCTAATGTAAAAAAAAACCAGGGTCTCAGCTTTTTTTTTTAATCCAAATGACAATAAGCCAGACTTGACAAACTAGGTTTGGCTTATGACCTATGCCTGTTTCACTAAGCACCCATTTGGTCTATGAATACATTTAGCAGAGAAAAATGTATCAACATCTCCATAGTTGGATGTCCAGTTATGTGACTGAAACATTTGCTTTTAATGTAAACATAATTATGCTGGAAACCAGGGCACATACAGCGGGTAAAATAAGTATTGAACAGACAACCATTTTTGTCAGTAAATGTATTTCCAAATGTGCTCCTGATATGAAATTTTCACCAGATGTTGGTAACAATCCATTAATACAAAGAAATCAAACCATAGATGTTCAGGAATTAATGGATGTGTAATAATGTGGACTTCCAGAGGGAAAAAGTATTAAATGTTAAGTTAGGGAGGAGCAAAAAGGCATGGGAAGCCAAGACACCAGCTGAAATCGCTGAGTAATTACATAGCCATTTTGCCCATTGTCAGTGCAAATTAATATCAGCTGGTTCAGTCCCAAATAATGGCCTATAAAAAGGTGTCTCTTGTTCTTGATGGGTAAAAGTAAAGAGCTTTCTCAAAACCTTTGCAACCTTACTGTTGCAAATTATGATGATGACCAAAGACCACTTGTGGAGAGCTTCAGAAAGACCTGGAATCAGCAGGTACAATTGTTTAAAAGAAAACAATAAGTAAGGCACTAAATCAACATGGCCAACATGTATGCACAATCACCATGCAAGACTATGCTGCTGAATAAAAAGCTTGTTCAAGCTGGTTTAAAATTTGCTGCACAATATCCAAACAAGCCTGTGAAATACTGGGAGGATATAGTCTGGTCAGATGAGACCAAAACCGTATTCTTTGGGTGCCATAACAGACATCTTGTTTGGAGGTCAAATGGCACTGCACATAGCCCCAAAAACACCATACCAACAGTGATGATTGGAGGTGGGAACATTATGATATGGTACTGTTTTTCAGCATATGGTACTGGCAAACTTCAAATGAATAAAGAAAGGAATAATGGAAAAATGTACAGAGACATTCTTGATAAAGGTCTGATTTCATCTACTAGGATGATGAAGATGAAAACGTGGGTGGAGATTTCAACAAATCAATGACTGCAAGCACACAGCCAAGGAACCTCTCAAGTAGTTTTGAAGAAAGAAAATAAAGCTGCTAGAATAGCCCAGCCAGTCGCCTGATTTGAATTCAATATAAAATCTATGGAAAGAACTAAAGTTCAGAGTCCATAGAAGAGGCCAACGAAACCTTTGTGATTTGAAGACTGTTTGTGTGGAAGAATGGGCCAAAATCACACCTGAACAATGCATGAGACTAGGGATGCACGATATTGGGATTTTGGCCGATATCCGATATGCTGATATT
>NW_015150530.1:112257-134766 GCF_000732505.1 Cyprinodon variegatus
GATGACATATAGCAATATTTCATTAGTAAAAGAGATTGATATGGTGTTTTTAAATGGCAATATATCAGCATATGAAGATATTGGGATATTTTAATGTATCAATATTTTTCCCTCGTCTTAAGAAGTTTGTAAAAAAGAAGTTAGATCAAAAACTTAGAAGCTGATCAAATTTTGGGTTAAATATTGGTGGGGTGGCCGATGTCCGATATTCAGTTTTAAGGCCGATACAGGCCGATGCCGATAGGGGGCCGATTATATCGTGCATCCCTACATGAGACTAATTTTTTTCCATACAGGAGGCATCCAGAAGCTGTCATTGCCAACAAAGGCTTTTGTACAAAGTATTAAATCAATTACAGTGAGTGTGTTAATTTTTCTTTTTTTTAATAATTTAATTTCTGTACATTTAAAGTTGGATTTTTTTTAATGAGTGGAATGCATGGATTGTTAATCACATCTTCATACATCATAACCACCTGTGTAGCTGGTTTACAGTTGCCTTTTGTATCTCTGCTTCTTTTTCTATGTTGCTTCTGTCTTGAACCCCAATCGGCCTCGGCAGATGGCCGCTCACACAGAGTCTGGTTCTGTTGGAGGTTTCTTCCTGTTTAAAGGGAGTTTTTCCTCTCTACTGTTGCTACAAGCATGCTTGGTGTGAGGGATTGCCTTCGAGGCAATGAGTCGATGCAATCAACTGGTTTTTCTTAGAGAACTTTCACTTAGTTTGACTGTATGATCTGGTTGAATAGTAACGTGCCTTGAGATGACATGCATTGTGAATTGGCTCTATATAAATAAACTGAATTGAATTGAATCTGGTGAAAATATATCACTAGCACCTCATCAAATATATTTACTGAGAAACATGGTGGCATTTTCACTGCTTACTTTACCCGCATTATATACTCAACATATAGCTGGGTTTGCAATCCAGAAATTTTTCAAAATCTAAGGATTTTCTTTTCTGAAAAATATATTCCAGCATTGTGAGAAACCAACCAAAAATATAACTATGCTGCTTAGTATCCCAGTATTTAATAAATGTTCTAAAGGCAACATTTCTTCTGCATTGTGTTATAGGTTATAAGTACCTTCCTTGAAGTGCAAATCTTTAAAAGTAAAAAGTTGAAAAATGAATACAGAACAGCTACAGCAGTACTATAATGATGCATATATGCTTATAAATAATTTTGCTTTGGGTTTTATTTGGGTTGCACTAACAATAAAACTGTTGAAAAGGTTGTAAGTCAGTTAACAGATGCCAACTGTTTACAGAGTGCCTCAACAGATGTTGCTCGCAGTTGAAAGTGTCAAAGGTAGTTGACGTGCTTCTCTGCAAAAGCCATCATTCACAGAGACTTATGTAAACCAAGGAAAGAAAAAAAAAAACAGAAGCAAAAAACCAGCTTTCCTTTGTCTGTTTACATTTGTGCAGAAATAAAAAGAAAGCAAAATTGCATACATATATTTAATTGCTAGTTATGGTAGAAACTATATTTCTTTTTCGGTGGACTACAGAACACCAATACATATGAGTCATTACAGGTGTCTTGCTGCTTAGTTGAAAATAACCCATTTAAAGGAGCATTATCAGACTAAAAATCAATGTGGGGTTCAAACATTAAGGTCATTTAGTCTTTAAAAGGTCAGCCATAAAGGTGGTCTACTTTCAGGACAAAGGCAGCAAATGTATGAATGCAGTTCTAAAACAATGGAAAGTAATTTTGAATTTTATTTTTAACTTTATTCTAGGGAATAAAAAAGCTTTTCAATTACTAGAGTAGTATATGAATATAAAATATTAGTTTTACTGCAAAAAATAACGATGGCATATTGTGAACGGTAGCCCTTACTTTTAGACATGGAGATAGTGGGTGGAGGGCATGACCTGTTGTGGAAGGTAGAAAAATTAAGATTGAAGAAAAAGGAAAGATTAACAAAAACAGTTTCTTAAAATTAATGATTAACAAAGAACTGCTAAAAACCAAGATGGAACAAAACTTTTAGCCTACATTTTTGTACTTTCTTTTCCACATATAAAGCTGAAAGCAAGAGAATGCGTGTGTGAGTTGGTACAGTTACAGCTCCCAGCTTTGAAACTTCAAATCTCATTAAAAAAAAACACACAAAAATAAATAAATCCTGTTGACAACTTGACGAGAGATCCCGATTTCAGTGCAGATTCCAATAACTTGTCACCAGCTTCATATGGTTCCCATCAAACTACAAAACACCTTACATGTCAAACATTAAATTAAATTTAATTCAAAGCAGGGGATCAAGTCAAACATTTGCTGTTCTTCCAGGACGCCCTGCAGAACCAGTAAGATAGAAGAGCGCACACACACAAACACACATGCCATTGCCTTGTCAGCTAACCCCCTCTAGTGCCGAGCATCATGCACAGATGCGCGCTGTCCCCCAGCATCATTGCCTCCACTGTTGCTGCTGTTCCACTGCATCCCAATCATTCCTCTGTCTACCTTCCACCACCATCTCTCTGCAGCAGCGGACCGAGCTGCAGCTGCAGGCGGAGCTGGCAGTCAGCGGCGCGCTGCCGTGCCAAACACACCCGCTCTCCAGTCTGTCACCACTCTGCGCGCTTTAAACTACGTTTTGGTTCCAATCTGGAAACACTAAAGACTGCGGTGAAGTCTGTATAAAATCGGTAAAGTTTAGACTAGACAATTGTTTTCTTTTTTACACATCCTCGGAAGAACAGAGTTTACTTTAAAATTGAACGGGACTTCATCCAAAAGCTGTCCAGTCTGCGCCGGAGCCGCGCCAGGTGAAAAGGATGAGCAATCTCCCGTTCCGCCGCGCGGCAATCCGGTCCACAAAGGATCAATTATAAGGAGAAGAGCCGCTGGATTTTAAGGGACACAGATCCCTTCATCACTGTTCTGATAACGACAAGTCAAGCCGCTTGTAAATGCTGCCGTAGACATGAGTTTTGGAAACAGATTCTTCCTTTCACTCTTTCTTGGAATTACGATCAGTCGTTTCAGCAGATGCAATCAAGGTAAGACATGCACTGCAAACCACTCGGGGCCACCTAGGTTACTCCAGGTCCCAATGTACTGTTGGACACAGGTCTCAATTGAGCCACAGTCTTACATATAATATTGGACGTGCTGGAAATTTTTTTAAATTAATGCTGCACTAGAAACTAACCTCATGATGCAATTTTTTGGCAGTTAAAGAAAGTCCTGCTTCATTAATTGCTATACATCCACAATTGTAGCTAAAGTGAATTGTCAGTTTTAAAACCATGCAAAGTGTGCAAACAATGCAGTGCACATGCTGCCTTCTCATTTTGAATTTAAAATGTTCACTTTTAATAGTCACAGAAATTCAAATGTGGTAGAGTTATGAATTAGAATAAAGAGATGATCATAACCCAAAATAACCGAATCCCTTTAATTGTTACTTGATCTTTTAAAGGAATTGGAGAAAAAAAACAACACTTTTTTACATTTAAAAATCATTTCACAGACACACACACAAGGTGGGCAAAAGATCAAATAATTAAATGACTGACCTGTGTTATTATCTGAGTGTGTGATTGCAAATGTTGTGTCATGTTTTGGAAATAAGCATATCTTTTCATCAATTTCTTAACAGAGAGTTCATTTAAATGCATATGGAAACATAAGTCATACACAAATAGAGCGGATGCATTACATGCTTATTTTTTTCTTAAAGTATCAAAAGTGTGGCTACATGCTTGTCTTTGTATGTGTTTTTGCATATGTACAGAAATTACAGCCCCACCAACACACACATACTTATATATACACACACACACAGCCTGCTGCATCAGAAAGGTTTAAAATAGTCCTATTGATTGTGTGGAGAGAGCACTGTGGGATCTGCCCTCCAGGTTATATTTTATTGTTCTCTGTGTTCAATAAGAGCGATGCTACTCCCTTTTCTCCCAGACAGCTGCTACATAACAGCCTCACTGTGTGTTTTTCTGCGCCGCAGATTGAATGATTGAACTCATGTCTGCTTTCAGCTGTAGTTTAGTCCTTCATATTGACTGGTACGGGACCTCAAGTGGCACAGTTGTAGTCGCTGTCCACCACAGAAAGTGGTGCCGCTCAGAGGGAAAATGAAAACCTGAAAGTTAGAAGAGTTTTAAAAAGGCAGGCAAGAATTTGAATCAATTTTAGTATTATTTCTTAAAAATATAAGCAGCTTTGGAGAATTTAAAAAAACTTGTTCATTTGGGTTTCACTCACTTCCAAAGTATGTTTTGCTAGGGAAAAGAGACCAACTGTCATTTGTTAGTGAGAAAACTGTTGCAGGATGCATTGAAATGTAAAAAGTTTCCTTTGTATGATAACATATACCGTTTTTTTTTTTTTTTAATCCTCTATACAGTTCATCTTCTAAATTTGCAGGAATTTAAAATGTCCTAAATTATATGCAAAAAACACAATAATATAAAATGTTATTTATAATGCACCTTACATTTCAGGTAAAATTCAAGGTGCTGCATTAACACGGTGCTTAAAAACGGTTCTCAGAGTACAACAGAATCGACGAATAGCAATATATCTGTGAAACATAAGTTTATGGTTTATTCTTAGGCTCGTTCTTGACAACTTTGACGACAAATTTAATGTTTTAAGGTCATCTTAAATTCCCCTGCCGCTTCTTAGTTTACTTTCCCTTTGTTCTCCTCTGATTTTAGGCTTGTGTTTGTTTCAAACACCATTAGCGTTCCATGTCCTTGAATAAAAATCCTGCTGTTTTACATGGCCAACGTAGTTATTAAAAAAACTCACATAAAAAAGATAGTACCTCTGCAACCCTCCTGTTTTGAATTACCTTAATTTAAAACAGAAAACTATACTCACTGACTTTCCAATATTTCTGCTGTTGCCCGTAGTAATTTGACAAAAAAGAATAACTTATGCAACATTGTTGTAATTGTTCTGTTTTTCACACTATATATGTTTGTTTTACAAGACAGAAATTATTTATGAACCAGTTTCTCTTGTAAATGAAGGAAACATTTATAAGCCTTTTTTAAGCAAGCTGACCAGTCATGTGCAGGAATATTTTATTTATGTATTTGGGAGCAATGTTGTGTTAGTCTTTTGCGGCTTCATAATGGAGGAAAAGCTTTTTTGCTTACTTCTAAAAAAACCTGAAAAGCACGGTTTACCTGCTTGGCTACAGTAACACAGAACAGACTGTTTGGTCTGCAGGCCGGGGATGGAGCCCAACTTCATCACACACCAGCATAGATCTATGGTTTTTGATCCTTCCTTTCTAACAAAGACAAGCTGAGCTACAGAGATTGGGGATTTTACTGGCAAAATGGTTGCAATGTTGGATTCTGGAAGAACAATAAAAACCAATCAGTTTTTACTTCTTGCTTGTGTGCCTCCTGACTGAACAACATATCTGTCACCTGCGCCCAACAGGGACTGCAGACAGTTATTAACAAAGCTCTACTCACTCAAGGCTGAACAAGCCTGTGCTCCCCACTAACACATCTTCTGCTCTTGACATCAGTGTTTACCATTTTGCCAGCCTTGTTAAGTCAGCGTGATGATGATTTATGTAAGCTTTCATTAGTTTTTCAGAATTATTAGATGTTGTTTTTCATAATGACTGTAGCTCAAGCAATTAATAATGCTTTTTTCCAAACTTTTTGTTTAATTATCTTAACAGTGTAGTAATCTAAATAAAAGAAACAGTTGGTGACTGAAGGAGTAAATACATAAAACAAAAGAAATGCTATTAGCAGTTACATATTTGCTGTGAAAGCAGCACAAAAAGAAATATTCCACATTGAATTGATTAATGTAGATGTCTGATTAAAGCTTTGCTCTTACAAAGCCGAGTATCGCTGACTGCAGCTATAACCATCATTGGACAAAGGAGATATTCACAATTAGCGTGCAGTCAAAGAAAATCAATCAACCAACAAATCCAGATCAGCATCGAAGTGCTAACGCTGTACCTTTCCCTTTGTGGGTGCAGATTTATAATGTATATTTGTATGATCTGTATCAGGATATATGTTTCCGTTTGACAAGTGAAGGTTAGGATATTTTAGATTGCACTATTTTCCCAATTTATCTTAACTCGGTAAAGAAAATCCAGGTAACCTAAAAGCAAAATCCGATCTCTGTACTCCCTGTCAAACCATGTAGTTTAATAAACCTCGGTAGAATAATGCTGAGTCTCACAGAACACTAAATGTACTGTGAAGGGTTGTTTATTTTCTTGCAAAAGTTTGCTTTTGTTGCTGGTGTTTTATTTTTATTGATTTAAGCTTGGAAGAACATGGTGATGCTGTGGTCAGCTCTGCTAAAGTAGCCATTTATTATGTTTCTGGTCAGCTGGGGGGCTGCCTTTGTAAATTTTATATGCTTGTGCTGTTTTATTTTCTGTTTCCAACACTCCTTTTTTTTTCAAAATACAGAATATGAATTATCTTTTTTTTCTTAGAATGAAGTTTTGTAAGTGAAATGGCTCATAAACCATCTTAATTCTGTAATTTTGAAAGAAATGAACCCTTGACACCTCCTTCATTTGAAGGATGGAGGTGACAACTCACCTCCACAATTCTCCATATCTTTCAATGCAACATAAGGATGTTTTTGTATAGTTTATCATAATGTTTAATCTTTAGCTACATATAAAATGTCATGTTTTTTATTAGAATTTCTACATTTCTTTAAACTCAAGAAATTGTCAACAAATCAAAATATTATGTTTGAAAAAAAACTGATGAATATTTCTGCATTTCTTGCCTTTCAGGTAAATTAGATAAACTAAATTTTATATGCTCCTTGTGAGCCTTCAAGGTTGTCTGGCTTTTTGTGTTAGGCTTTAAACTCACTGCAGATAAATATCTATATTTTTTTTCAATGCATGCTTTATTTTTCTATGTATTAGTCAGTAGTCCTGGGGGTTTGACATTTAATATACAATATTTTTCTTTTACATTTCAGATTCAAATATGATTAAAAACTTCAACATATAATTTAATGCTTTTAAAAGTTTTATATTTTGCCTCGTGATTTACTATATAAAATGGATGCACAGTGGGGTCGATGGGCGACTGTTGCCTTGAGAGAAGAATGTCCTGATTCAAGTCGCATACTGGCAGGGTTTACTTTTTCTGTTAGCATGCATGACATCATACATACTTTCTCCCAAAATCCAAAAGCATAATTGGTCATTTAACTGAGCCGTTAGTGTGAGCGCATGTGTGAGCATGTGTTTCGCCTTCAGCCGATCACTGCTGTCTGAAGGCATCAGGGGAGTTAAAAAAAAAAAATAAAAAAAAATATATATATATATATATATATTATTTTAACACCTTTTTAATACCTGTTTTTGTTGTTGATGGTTTTTTTCTTTTCAAGTCTCATTCTACCAAGACTCATTTTTCTTTCCCCACAGAAGAAGGTAACTACAGTAAAATGGTGTTCCGGCATGTTCTGCTGTGGGGATGGTGTGTTCATGGTGAAGTAAAAAGCATTTTGCTTGTAGGTAAAAGTTGCTTTAGTCTGATCTTAGTTGAATTTCTTTTTCTTATTTGCTGTGCCTAAAATTCTTTTTGTCAAATTGCTAACAGATTTTTTTTCATGGTTTTTTGCTTATAGTAGTTCACGTGTCGCTACTCTTTCAGAAAGGCCTGGTTTAGGGAATGGATGAATGGTTATCCTGCTGACAGATTCTCCCACTTAGGCTTTTTATTTATTTTTATATAGCATATTTAGGTTTTCAGTTGTACCTACATTTTTTACATAATATTTGGACCTGGGAATGTTGTTTTTAACATCCTTTCTCCCTGATCTTTCTACTATATTCCTGGGTCTCCGTGATGCTTTTTCATCCCACTAATATTCTCACTTAGTTTATTATCCTCGGAACTAAAGTACAAGTTTGGGGGGTTAAAAGGTAAAAACATTCCCTTGTATTACCACTGCTGCCACTATAACAACCATAACTATGACAAAAACAGTTTCTAATTTTCACAGTCCTTTTCACAGTATTCTGATCTTACACCCAACATTGAAGCATATCCTTGTCAATAAACAAGTAACCCTGCAATGACTGTCATTAGGCTGCATATGCAATAAATTACTGCTACAAATGGTTAACGTAGGAAAGTTTAACTACTGTTGATGCGTGTAGCGTCCATCTTGAATATGGAAGTCAGGTGGCTTCTTAATGGACAGGATTTATTTAGGGATCTCTGGTGAAATAGAATAATACATATAAGCTTTTCCATTTATCTTTTTTATGATCTACACCCTTACAAAATCACACAAACCTTACATGTGATCACGTTGTAACGGTCATCTGGGCTTTTGTTAGACGTGAAATGTTTTCTGTTTCTAAACCATATTGTATGGTGTTTATTTTTATTTATTTTCTATTTTTACCCTGCCAGCATTAAAGGTGATGCTGTAGGAAACAATAACATGTACCTCAGATTTGATTGCACTCAACATTAGTTACACTAAGTATCAGTGGCATCAGCGTTTTAAAGAGACTATTAGAAATACAGTGGGAGGTTGCTGGTTGGGATGTGCTATTCAGGTTATATACACTTATGAGTTTGCCTCTTTTAATCCCAGTATTTAAAGAAGAGTTTTAGAAGCCAAGGGATATCTCTACTATATACATGTGGATAATATTATTTCATACTTGATATAAATAATCAAATTATAAGAAGGATTTCTTCATCAATGCAACACTGCATAAGTTCTGACCCAAGTATTTCTGAAAGTTACAGATCGAGTTTCCCTATTGGCTGATGGTTACACAGTGAAACAATCCATCTTAATATATGACTGTAATCCTAATTTAATATCCCAAGTTAGAAAACAATAAATACATATTTAATACAAAGAAGAACAACAAAAGCCTGAATAGTTTCCATACATAACCGTGTGATGAGGTTATATTGGTGGTCAACGATTAGATATCTTGAGAGGACACAAACATGTTTTAATAGTAAATAATGGTTAAGCATTTGATCGGGGAATTATAGGCATGAATACCCTTTACTTATTTTGGGTATAAATGCGCTTTATTAAGAAATCAGGCACATTACAAGATTTCCTTTGCTGTTATTTATCATATACTGGATATTTGTTTGGGTATCACAGAGTGATCAGAGGGAGAGAGTGTAGAAATGTCTTTCATGCCTGTCAGGTTCCCTCTGTTATGGATAGTTTTCAATTTCACAGCATATCATCTTTTCATCTGTTGAGAGCCCAGTGCTTTGTTTACACCGCTAAATGACAATGTGCAATCCGCAGTGAAACACTTGCCAAAATCAATTTTCACAAGTGTCTGTTCATCAAATGTTGCTGTTTGTCCTCTAACATAGCATGCCGTTTGCTGCTTACCGAAGGGAGTATGGAGGAGTTGCAAAAAGGAAAAGCTGATTACCACCCGTTAATGTTAGCTGACATATATATTTTTAATCATGTTTGGTAATGTGTTATAAATTTGATACTAATAAAAAAAGGATTTTGCCCTTATGAAGGCCAGCGTTTACTTTCAAAGGGAAGTCCACACTTTTCGACAGCTTTGATCTCTAATTTCAGTTCACTGAAATGCTGTTCCGCTTTAGCTTTTATCAAGCAACACTTTGATAACCATATTCAGCTCTTTTGTTGGGACAGTGAAGCTATTTTGGGGTGTTTGTGCGGACTATGAGGGGTGGGGACCAGACAGGAGATGTCATCATTCTACAAGAGCTTCATATATTTATGTGCTGGCCAGCACACTTTCTATTTATATCCAGCGAGAGGAAATCCCAGGGGACCCGCAGCTCCAGGCAAGGTCTTGTGGGTGCCTTGCCCAAAGATCTATGTAGTGGGAGAATGGATGGATGGATATTTACATGTAGGCAGTTTTAGGCTACCCTGGCAATGTTCACAGGACCCAAATACATACAGCAGGTGCATGTTCTTACAGACAAGTGGTTATGCACAGGTTCACAGTTTTTTTTTTTTTTTTTTCTTTTCAGAAAGTTTTGAATCTTGATTATACTGTTGCATAGGAAGTTGGTGTTAAGTTTTAAAAACACTATAACGTTATTCTGAGGAGTTTACACTGCAGGAACTCACACAAGCCTTTACAACATTGCCCTGTAATTTAATGTAATTATGACTGAATACATTTCAGTTCGTGAAAAATATGACGTCCAATCTTTTATTAAGGATTATGGCCCTAAATAAAATAAAAAAGAATTTACAAAACAAAACTCAAACATAAGGTAGTAAATATTTCTCAGACTTTCTCTGAGTGTGGTGTGACTAGGAATAAGAATAAATAAATACCAATAATAAAATATTTTGATCAAAAGGATCAAAAACATATCAAGTCAGGGCACTACTTGGTATGCTATAGTGTTCTCCCATATAGTTTAAAACTGGCCTTTTAAACTGAAACCACCCTGAGACAATAGGATCATTCCATAAAGAATAACCAAAATCTTTGAAAGAAAACTTGTTTCATATCACCAATGTCTCATTCTTGAGAGCCACAGTTCTTTGAGTTTTTAACATGATAAATTTGCTGGTGCTATTATAAAAAAGATCCAATAATCGGGGGATATTATGAAACTAAAATCTCCAGAGCCTCTCAGCCTAATCTCAGAGGAGACTGCGAAATGCCCTTTGGACGAACCACCTTTGGGCAATCTGCTTTTTTCGCTCAGGGGCTTTAATATCTAGAGCAACATCCCTTTCACAATTAGAGAAAGCCTCCAGATTACATCTTTACAACTCAACTGAAGAACTGGCTGAAATCAAGACAAACAATATCTCAATTAGAACATATAGGAATAAAAAATATATCTGATGTTCACTGTTTCTTTTATTATTCATTTTACTGTTTTTTTTGTTTGTTTTTTGCCATTGTATTCTCAGTATTTGCCACAATACAACAGTTTATTACCAATATAATTCAACTTACAGATGAAATACTTCATTAAATAAAATTTTCAACTAAGTAACTTTTAACTTAACTATGATGGTAAAGTTAAAGTAATAACTAAAATGAATTAACTAAACCAAATTGTAAAAAGGAGAACAAATTAATATATTAAGCCAGCTCTGTTATGGAAACCTGATCAGAACTCCTGGATATGACTTTAAACATAAATATATATATATATATATATATATATATATATATATATATATATAAAAACTATTATAGACAGCTATGTGCATCTTCCTAAGAAGAATGTTGAACAACAACAGCGTCTTCAGTGAAAAGGCTTCTCCAGATCCGGTTCAAGACGGGCCCCTGCAGAATATCCTTTGTGCCTAAAGCTATTAACATATACAAAAACTGATTTTTGAAAAAAGCATATTAAGATTTTGATTAAAATGGAATTAAACACCTATTAAAGAATGTAAACTCTCTTGAGTTTAAAGACATGTGGTGTAGAGTAAATTAACTGCAAATTATAAAACTAACAAACCAAATCTGATAAAATGACAGAGGACCATTTTTATCATTAAGCCATTAAGCTAATAAATAAACTGAATCAGAATTCAGACTTCAGTTTAAAATATATTCAAAATCACAACAAAGCTGCTACTCCACCAAGCACCTGCTCAGTTGGCTTTGAATCAGATGACCTTGATTTAAACCTACTCCATCCCTTCCTCCACCTTTGCCACAGGCTCCATCTGACCCCTTCTTCACACTTCTTCCACTGCATTCACCTGGCATCCCCAACTTGTCCGGCAGAAGACCACCAAGTTGGGCTTCATTCAGCCAGAGATTTCTTCCATAAGGAAGTTTTTCTCTCCACTGTCGCTTCATGCTTGCTCATCATGGAGGCTCATATGAACTTTATTCCATGTAGGCCCAAATGAGCCTTATTCCAGCTTGCATCCATCTTCATTCTTTCCCTGTTATGCCACCAGTTTCAGGTCTTCATTTATTGCATTCATAAAACTATTCTAATGCCCTTCTCTCTTTGTGTGAGTTTTTCAGGTTGAATTAAAATCTAAAAAAAGGAAAAACATTGAAAACCCAAATGTATTATTGTATAAGTAAAAGTTATATTACTCTTACTCTGGTTTGTAATTTTGCTTATTAGAAATGTGTGACTTTTACAATGCTGCTTTCCAGCCAGCAGTGCCTTCATGGTTTCCATTAAAAGGACTGGCAGGGTCAACTGGTCCTCCAGCTTGCCAACAAACAAACAAGGCACAGACCAATCATCAACAGGGGAGAAAGAGTGACGCCAAGATGCTCAAACAACCAGCCAATATAGGAAATATTAAACTAGTATTACAGAGAGGCTGTGGTTGGAGGATAAAACGATCAGCGTGAAGTCTGTTCTTGCTGTGCTGGACAGGACAGTCAATCAATAGAATAATCTGCTGCAATTTCATATAGATCAATGTCCATTTTCTACACCTAATCTCATACTGCTGTAACAGCATGAGTCATTAAAAGCTCTCAGTGGCTGTCCCAAAGAAGAAGCGCAGTTGCTGTTTAAATCTGTGCTTTATAAATATCTGTTACTCGTAATCTGATGAGATTTTTGTTTTTAATGGTTTTGTATGAAGACAAATAATAAGGATATGCAGTTAATAGGAGATTTAAAGCTGCAATATCAAACAAACTATTATAGATAATTTAAGCTATAGGCTATTCCTCAACAGGAACCTAAAACTTTCAGATTTATCAGGGGGATTTTATAAAAAGGATTTTATAAAAAGGTATTGAAACAATATAGGGATGGGTTTCTTTTTCCTTAGTTATTAATTTGAAAAATTGTAACACTTAATTTTTTTTTAACTGTTTTGTTGTTCCGTGAGTTTTAATTTATCCTAAAGGGCTCTCTTGTAAATGAGAACTTATGTCTTGATGAGGCTACTGGGAATAAGTAAATGTTTAGCAATAAAACAAATAGCTTGGCTGCGGGACTTAAATTGATAATTGTCGATAGAATTTATTAGGGTTTCCAGGTGGTAAACTTTAAACAGCAATTGAAGAAGAATATTTTATATTATAGATTACAGTATATAATAGATTTGAGTTTTAGGATCTTGTTACTAAAAAGAGGCTATTCTTGAATAAACCTTCTCAAGGTCACATTGGTGCATTAAACTGTAAGATATTTCTACATTTGCAGTATTTCTGTTTGACTTTGTGTCCCTTCTGCTTCTTACATTCATTTCATATGGATAACCAAATATCACAATATTTTAATAATGTTATATTGATAGCTTAGTGAGAACATATTTGTTTCCTCCATATTTCTATCAACTCAATTTTTCAATTCCTATAATCCATATGTTTCAAAATGCATTCTTTTACACACCAGGCATCTTTACTCTATTATGCAGCTGATCGCTTTTTCTCCTTCCTGCATATGTCAGGCGGTTTTCGGACACTGAGAACAGTAAACATATTCTTAAGGGATCAGGTTTCAATATATAATATAATAAATTACTATGTTGTATGTTTGCATGCATGCATTAGCCTGAAAAGATCAGTCTATTGGAACAGTCTAATGGTCACATGAACTTATTGTTTCCATGAAAAACATTTATCTATCAGCTGTTATACTGAGCGTAAAAAAAAAATACATTTAAATTTAAATAAATGTTATTGATTGGGGGATTTAAATAGCAAATCAGTTTGTTTTCGTATATAAGGTTTGTTTTGGAAAATTCTTGGGCATTTACAGTAGGCATTATCACTCAAGATTTAGGTTAAAACACGATCTTCAAGACCTGGATAATTTCTGTAAATGCGGCTGTTTTAGGGCAGATTTTGAAAACTGTTCTTCTGGGTAAAGGCAATCATGGGACTTCTTAATTCTGGCCATGTAAGACTATTTAATGCTACCTCTTTAGGTTTCACATCTGCAGTAGAATGTTTTCTCACACATAAATAGGTTCTGCATCCTGACTATCCCTTTTTTTTTTTTTTTTTTTTACCTTTTCCTAAGAAGGAAACACGTCGACTACACTAGTTTATCAGCAGCTTGAGATAATGCAAGTCAGGGATTCTATACAGGGCTGTTTACCAGGAACCATAATATTTCTGCACTAATATTGATGTAGTGCAGAAGTCTGTGCACATAATTCAGTCGGTAGGCTTGCATGTAAAAGAAATCATGTATAAAATTAAAATTAGTTTTTCCCTGGATGACGCTAAGATACATATTTGATAAGGTTTCCATTTTGACAGAAGGCGGATGTTTGAACTGCAACTGAAACTAGGGCTAAAACAAGTAATACCGTAGGTTTGATCGTGATTAATCGATTATTGAAATAATCGTCAACTAATTTAGTAATCGATTAATCATTAAATTTAATATAGAGACTCTAAAACATGCCTTTACCTTACCCACTTAGAGCAGTAATTATATCAAGATTGTCAAAAATATGTTAACATTTGGCATTTAAGATAAAAAAAAAATTTTCGTCTGTCAATATTCTCTATGCAGAAAAGTTGTAGTTTCACCTGGTTTGATTTCGTGAAAAGTATTCTATAAAGAACCTTTGGCTATTCGATTATTAATTGATAATTTGAAAAAAACATTCAACAGAGTAATCAATTAGCAAAATAATATTTGGTTGCAGCCCTAATTAAAACAGTTATTTTGCTCCGTGTACTTACTGTATGCCCACTTGGAAAATGTCTAAACTTACTCACAGCAGGAAAGTACAATGGGTTAAACCAAATCTGCTGCCAAGCTCATGAGCTCCACACCTAGAACTCGGCTATACTTCCATCTTGATAATGAATCACAAAAAGCATTTTGCGAATGCTAAAGTCCTCTGCAAGGTCTTCTCTGTTTTATCTCTGGTTAATGCTGGATGGGTTATTGTGCTTTCCCAGTAAGCAAGACACATTTGAAATGTTCCATGTTCCTTAGACTCACACACATTTTTTTCTTTTTTCTATGACAGTCTTATTGATAAATAATTAAATCCCAGCCTTTTATGGTTTATGCTGTAAAAAACTGGTTATTTTGCTATAATAATGTTGATGGATATTTCCTTTTGAAATACTATAACTAATAACGAAGGCTTCTGTTTGTATAATTATTCCTAGAATAAAAATGTAAGTGGACTTTCATGACAAACTGACTTATACAGTAAGGTCATTATCCTGAAGAAAATACACATTAGAGTAAATGTTAGTATTGATCCTGTGTGAATATCAATGTTATTTTCTTTGAGCAATCAGGCCTTTTCTGAAAGCCTATTTTCTTCAAGCCTACCTTATGATGGCAGACTCCTAAGTATAATGAGAACATCATCTAGGTGTATTGTCACACACACACACACACACACACAGTGTACTTGAGTTGTTTGACAAGGTGAATAGATGGGGTTCATTTAATATTTATGAATTTTGAAAATGTGTTGTGGTCTCAGACTACAGCTTATTCCCTAATGTTGCCACAAGTAAGGTTAAAAACGATTCAATCAGTTCATTGAATATGCTGGCATCTAACTGAAGGTAAATTTAGGAAGCCATAACTTCTCCATTTCACTGTAAATCACTTGTCTGGAGGAGAAATGCTTTCCTGTTGAATTATTAAAATCTACTGTCCTTGAGAGTGAGGGAAAAAATATTAACAAGGTTAGCAATATTTTACACCTCAGACCTGCATTTTGTTTTGTTTTTCTAAACAGTCCCTGAATTTTTTTAGCCAGCAACAGCATAAGGCTTTTGTTAAAATATAATATAATGAACCTTACTTGAAAGGAGAAAAATAGTTCTGTAATGAATTAAAGTGCAACAACTGGTTTTAGAGTGACTGATTTTGCTTCTGCATTCCTCAGATCTCAGTCTAATATATCATCTGGTTTGTTGATAAAACAAGTCAGATTCTTGGAGCCCCCAACTCAAAAGTTCCAGGATTTGAAGATCTGCTAAAATCTTCCTGGCAGATACAGTGGCGGTTCTAGGCCAAATGTCCCAGGGGGCCAGGGGGGGGACCAGCGTGTTTTCATGGGGCTCAGAAAAGCATGACGCTAAAGAAACATGCAAGGGATTCAAACATGTTAAGGGCTGCATGAAGTGATATTTCCATTCAATTAGGTGTAATTAAAATTATATGTCTTCCAACTGAAAATATTTATTTTTGGCATTTGGATTACTGTTAAAATCAAAATAAAAATCCCTTACTGTAGCTTAGCAAAAACGCACCTCAAAAAATTGTAGCTATATGAATATAAAGCTATTATTTGGAATATTAGGTCAATATACATTCATAATTCTGAAATTGTACATATTTTTATCTTAATTTAAGTTAAAATTACTTTTATCTTTTAAATCAGAATTAGAACACAAGAAAAGCTGTTAAATTCAGCTGTAAAAAATAAGATAATTTTTTTTTTTTTTATTTGTTTTGAAAACAAAAATACTTAGCAGATGAAAACTGGGATCATATCTCAATACCACTGAAGCTATCACCTTATTGTTTTTAAATAATTAGTAAAACAGAGATTTTTAAAGGAATAAAAAAAGAAATTGATCTAAAGGATCTATCAGAAACCATTTTTGTTCCAGGTCATTTTATTGTTTTATTTTAGTATTATGTCTTCGGTACAGGGGCCAGAACATGATCTACAGGGACACTGGTTTCCGTTTGGCCCCTGTCTAGAACTGGTCCTGGGCAGATATCGTATCATACCTCCAGGAGTCTGCTATATTAAAGTCCATGCCTTGATGAGTCACTGCCATTTTGGCCATAGATTAAGCACTTGATTTGGTTGATGGTCGTAATATTATAGCTTACAAGTGTAAAGGGTGCAGGAAGTAATATTTGGCATGATGAAATGCATATTACCTTGACAGAACATAAGTCTTAATAATTTTACAGGTAGGCAGCACAAGAGAGGATGGTTATAACTGTGGCAGGCAGAGGAGGGAATAAACTTCTGACAGCAATCGGATTTCAATCCATCAGAACTCAGAATATGCTACACATGAAAAAAACTATTGCTCCCAGTGAAAGTGTTGGCATTGTTAATATTGATCCAAGAATTTTTTTTTTTCCGTGTAAAGAAAATGTCAAGATTAACACATTGACTTTCAACTTCAGTGCAAAATTAGACATGTTGTTGTCCTGCTTGTCAGATTACTTAATGTGTCTTTTTTTTTTTTTTTTTTAGTTGTGTTGCTGGATACAACATCCGTGCTTGGGGAGCTTGGATGGAAGACATATCCAATAAATGGGGTAAGAACTGTGCTTCTGTTTGCATTTGGTCTTACTGTACAGTTTACCTACTTCAAATTATCGTCACTGCAACTTTAATGAGATCAATTATAGTGATGTGAGCAGGTCAGAAGCATTCTTAGTGGCCTGTTCCATTTATAAGCTGTTCTTCCCTCAGGATCTTCATTTCACATGGGACATACTGTAAATGAGGGGCAGATAGTGATCAATGTCCTGAAAGTTGTTTCCTAGTTATTGTTCAGCTTCTCCTCTATGAATTTATGCCACAGGCCTAAATTTATCTCCATGTTTTCTATTCAGTCTATATGGCAATTTTATTTTGAATGCATTCAATTTGTTCAATTACTATGCACTTTTATGTGCAATTAAAAATATCAAGTATCTATTTAAAATATTGGGGGAAAAAAACATATTTTGCATCAACAATTCTCATTTTATTCATCACATTCAAACACTTAATGTGTACAACCTAAACTACCTGAAGTATTGCATAAATCTAATTTCTCATGAGCACACCTTCAATAAACAGCCGTAGTTAATGGTGTTATCATTTAACTAAAAAGGCTGCAATGTATGCACTGATTCTAGAAGATTTTTTTCTTAAATGAACATTAGTATATTTTCTTGAAAGGTAACACTAGCTTAAAAAAAATTATAAAACTGAAGTAAATAAGAGAAGCAATAATCTTGTGAAATGTTAAAGTGAAAAAAGGATTGTACTATAGTACACACATTTCTCTTTGGGCTGATTTTAAATGATTATATGTACCAAGGATCATCACCTTGTTCCCCTAGAACCTTCTCTATCTCTGCGTCCCTTTTTGCATAGTCCTCAGTGGCCCATATCAGGGTTATGATGTGATTACATCATGTAGGTCGTGGCGACAGCCGCCCACAGCGGCAAGGAAAGGAGAGAAAGAAAGAAAGAGGCTAGTGCCTCCATGATTAAGCTGTCAGTCCTCTCCTCTCCTCACTCATCCTCAATCCTCCAACTTACCATTAATATTTAAGCCATCGAGGTGAGAGGGCCCGAGGGAAGGTGTGCAGATCCAGAGTAGTGAAGTAGTTCAAAATCCCCATCACTAACTGGGAGCCAGTAGAAGCAAGTCAATCTCCAACATATTAGACACAGCCCTGGTATCAGGCCAACACAGCAGCACATCATGTACTGTAGCCTATATACAGCTGTAGTTTTGCAGTTAGTCAGTCTGTCCTGCCAAGAGCATATTTTTAAAGGATTTAAAACTATGATTTCTTTTTAATGTCTTTGATGAATTTGTTCAATTTGAATTGAACTTATCAGAATGTGTCCCATACTTACTACAGATCTTAACAATTTAATTGAAATTAAAAGTGAAAGGCCAACATTAAGTAGTGGATCATTCTTAACAAATTAACATTTTTGCGTGAGAAAAAAAAAAAAAAAGGAGTGTGTTGTGCTTTTGTAAATTAGGCTCCCTGAGTCTTTTTTAAACCAAACTGTAAGTCTTAATGTTGGGATTTGTTTGGTTCCCCATAAGACATTTGGAAGAGAAAATCTTTGCCAATTTTTTTTTTCATATCTTATATATCTTATATATCTTATATAGTGGAGGATTTTCGTGAATTTTTAAAAAGACTTGCCCTCTCCAATAAAAAAAAAAAAAAATGCATATGTACAACCCTGTACCCGCTCCCAGGAGGGAATGCCTATTAAACTTGTGCGAGAGTATGCACGAGCCCATTTCTCCTCATGCAAGCTCTATTTAAATGCTGCTGTTTGCATCGCTTATACAAGCTAAATTTCCAAAAGAAGATTTGCAATTGTTCCACTATGTCAGACTCACCACCGATAAGTGATTATGGGGATGAGCATGCAGGGCGGCCTTACGTAAACATATCACCAGAATGATTGACTATTAAGAGGACCAGTTATTTTGATGATCCACCCGAAAAAAAAAGAACATCCTCCACTAGAGCTTTACGTTGAGTAAAACTGTATAAATAAAAATTTATTTAAAAAAACTGCAATCCTCAGTTGGCTTTAATGTTGGACTTTGACCGTTTTATTACATGACAAACGTATATATTCGAAAAAGCTTTTATATCATTCCAAAAATAAATTACTCTCACAACATTATGTCCATATTACCATCTTCTACTAAATTTATGGTATCTTTATCATGTTTTTCACCATGACGAGTTGATTTTAGGCCATGAAAATGTAATTTGGTTTCAACCAACCAGAGTAAATTCTCACAGGAGTGTTAGGTCCATACTAAGAGTTATTTTTTTTAATGAAGAAAATAAAAGTTGTAACATTATGAGAATAAAGTAATAATATTTCGAGAATGAATTAATAGTTTATGAACAAGGTTATAATATTTACGAATAGTTGTGATATGAGCTTGAATATTATGAGACCAAAACATTCTTTTAATAAGAATATGGCTGTAAAAGATTTATCAAGACCTGTTGGATGTGATCAGTGGAGCTTTTTAACTCCTTGATAAATATTGGAGTTTCTTGTAAGTGTTAACATAAAAGTAAGCTACCTGTTTATCTTGGGACATTATTTTTGAAATATTATTACTTTATTATCATGATCTTTATTGTTGTAGTAGTATTTTAGTCCTGTAATGTTCCGACTTTAATATCGTAATGTTATGATTTTATTCTTATAGACTTAAAACTACTGTATGACTTAATTTTTGCAAACCTGTGACTTTTTTTGTAGTTAATGCAATTTTATATGCATCTTTGCATATGCATTTTTCTGTTGTACATTCTTTTAAAAAAATTTCCAGTTATTTGCTAGTGGTATAGAACAGAAGACATTTTTATTCTATTTTAGATTCACTCTCAAATTATGAAGTATAGGGCACTTCTAAAGTAATCAAGTTTAAAAAATAATCATGCAAGGTGTAAGAAATCATGTTTGTTCCATGTAAGCTTGTGAAAGGCTGAAAAACTATCAAGGTTGTAGCAGAGTTCTTGCTCAGACATGTTCCAGCAGAGCTGTAACTCCAAAAAAACAATAAAGATGATTTTAGAATTAGATTGAAAAAAAATAACTGCATCTTAATGTCACTTTTGGAAGAGGTTGATGATGATGATAGGGCGTTTAAATGCTTATCAGTATGGGAGTGTAATTATTGCCCGTCTTGGAAATCTAAAATGAAAATGGCATTCAAAAGTCTGCAGTGCTTCAGTAATCAATGTTGGTTTGTGTGCCACCATCCACATATTGTGGATCACGATGCTGTAGGTCCACATCTTAGACATCTTAGCAAACTCTAAAGCAGTGAGCATGTATTGACTCGCTGCAAACATAATCATACTTTTTTACCATGGCTATATTGAGTACCAAGGTGCCCTTTCACTGTTTTATTCTTCCTCTGCTAAGATAGTCAGAGGACCTGTTTCAACAACCCGCAAGGGAAATCGTGCAAAGTGGCTCGCTTGTTAATGATCCAAATGTGCGAATTTTCTCATCGTTGATAAACTTATTCAACCTCAAAGGCTGCAGCCATTAGATTGTGCATACTGAACAGAAATCTCACTTCAGGCTATTGAAAACTTTGCTTTTCCAGTAGAGCTTGATAAATGTCGGGTGAAGAAAACAAAAGGCATGCTGATTTATTATTGGCTAATGTGTTGAGAGATTTTCATGTGGCAAAGATCTCTGTTTTCAGTGTTTTGTATTGCAGAGTTCATAATTACTAAATAGATATGAATAACACGGTGTCAGGGATTGAAATAAAGTAAGACAAAAAGGATGAGAATAGGAAGAAAGCTGGTTTAGTGTCTGCATGTAGCCACAATAAGCTCCAGTCAGAGTGGGCAGATACAGTGCTGAAATATGCATGAGTCCTTTTCCCAGTGGTGAGTGGTGGTGTGGGAAGGGGAGTGAGGCAGTGAATGGAGCAGCTTATTTATTAAATTACATAAAAGGCTTTAAGGGATTAAGAATTCCTAATGTCGTCTTTTGTTTTCACTAATGCCAACTGAGGAACATTGCTCACAATAAGGAAGAATTGGTTGTCCATCATGGAAGCAGGGATAAAGCTTATTTCATTCATTGTTGGAGATTTCCAGAAGCCAATAAATTCATTGGGAAAAAAAAAAATGTAGTTAGCTTAAAAATCTAATCTACAATTTTTTTCCCACCAAATCCATTTTTGTTTCTCACTTAAGTTTCATAATAATACTAAAAAAAAATTCTAATCACATCTATCGCTTTCAAAAACTAGCTTTATGCCAGTCATCCCCACTGGGAGGCGACCTTAATTTAAAGGGCAATGAAATTTAAGCCTTAAAAAAATGCTGTAAAACAATCATGTTTTACAAAAAAACAATGCAATTATAACATACTAAATAATTGTAGATACCGGTATTATTATAAGTGAGGTAGTTTTTAGTTATTATTACATATCTAAAAAGAAAAAGTAATTAACTGATGTCACTCTGTTCTATGGAAGCCCACAGAGTGAATTGATAAAAAAACTTTGATTTTCCAAAAATAAAATCTTCTTAAACAAAAATATTGATTAATCGATAAAATCTATCAATTGCCCATCCCTAGGTGCTAGCTGTAGTGCCTGCCTACAAGAGGTCATAGTCGTTAACCAGGGTAATGCGAAAGTAAGTCAAGCAATTGGTTCCCCCTTTTGCAACAAGCATCTGCTTTCTCATTTGAACATTTGGCTTGTCAAGCAAACATGTAGAAATATAATATTTAAATTCTATGTAATCTTTACATAGATTCGGTTATTCTGAGGTCACTAATATTGTATTTAATGAAAAAATAGATTATAATGGACAATAGATTGTTAGGCAAGGCAAGTTTATTTATGAATCACATTTCAGCAGCTAGACAATTACGTAAAAGTTCCTTACATAATAGGAAAACACAGGAAAAATGACTTTGAAAACTATTAGAAAAAAAGATTAATAAATAAAAAAACATTTATATAGCAGATTTGGTAAATGGTAATGGATTTGCACTAATAATGTTTAGCTCTTTTACAGTTTTCCGAGGAGTTATTATTGATTAGAGCATAAGCACTAAAAGCGGCTTCTTCACGTTTGGCTCCAGTTCTGAATGTAGTAGGTTTGATCTTTGATTTGAGCTGATACATTGACAACAACTCTGTTATGTATGAACTGGAAGAGTAAGAAAAAAAAATACACACCATCTATTAGGGGTGTAAATCACATCCATCATGGCGATTAGATTCAGTATCGATTTCCTGACCCAACGATTCGATTATTTTCGATACTCAAGAAAACACAACGATTCGATT
>NW_015150530.1:135898-168483 GCF_000732505.1 Cyprinodon variegatus
TTATTATTTACAAGATAAGATAGTCATCTCTTTCTGGTAGTGTTTGTGCTTTCTTATGCTGTAAGGATATGTTTAAGTGACTATTACAAAGCACAAACATGTAATCTGAGGCACTGCAAAACAACATCTAAAGTACATTTATTCAAATTATCTACCAGGCGCTAGACATATCAGCCCTTTCAATGAAAGAGTTGTCTCTCTTTATAAATCGTATATTAAAAGTGAAGTTCTTTACGGGATTTATGCTTTTACAAGGATATAGATGATAGATGGATAGATAGATAGATAGATAGATAGATAGATAGATAGATAGATAGAACTATAAAAAATGCATTTTTATTCATCTCTGTTGAACTTTTAGTCTTAGAGTACATGCAAACTACGGTGTGTGAAGAAATAATTGTGCTGAATATCACCCTGAGCACATCAACCATAACACACAAAATAGTGGTCTTAGCATTGCCTGTTTAGATCATTCTTTTCAAAAGGCATTGTAAAACTAGTGAGAGTAGATGGGGAAAATTGGTTAAGCTAAATTACTGATGATGATGATGATGAAGATGAAGTAAAGCTTCAAAACAAATACAAATCTGGCAATATTTGAAAATTGCTCAGTATAAAACCTGTCCCTCCAGTTTGACTAAACAAGTCTTTTTTTTTTGCCAACCTAAGGCAAAAGGCAAATTTTCTAGAGACTTACCGACAATCGTGGGTCAGATTTTTAAATGTAAAACTTTTCAAAACAATGAATCATTTTCTTGTTCTTCACAATAAGTGTGTATGCTAATTTGTGATGACCTATGGAATACCTGTGATGCTTAAAAACAGATTAAAATGATTTGAAAACCAAATTTTGTAGTTGCTCATCTAAAAATTTAAATTCGTTTAAATAAATCAATTTATCAAGGCTTAAATCAATTGTGCTTTTCGGGTCCCCAGTCATACTGTTCGTTTTAATTTGTGGTTTTACTTTATTTGTTCTCTCGCATGTTAGAACATTGGATGTTGTTGCTAGGATTTGAAATAAAGAGTGAGACATAAAAAACAGTGTTAAACATTCCTTCAGGCTTTGAACACCATCTCAAGTCCCTGTACTTTCCCTAAGTCCTAATCCTTAATCTTTTTATTATGATATTAAACCACAGTAATTGATTGCGGCTACTTGACCCGGGGCTTATCTTAAAGCACTTTCTCCCTTCCTAATACTATTAGCCTTCACTGTGAGACTGAACAACAGGGAGGAGAGGAGGGAAAGAAATCTGTATGTCAAAGTCCTTCATAGCTGAAATAAACTTCTTTAATGTCTGCTGTCGAGCAGTGGCCAGCAGCTCTGTGAGAGAGAGTGAGTGTGGGAGATAAAAAAGGGGAATAATCCGGAATCATTCCACCTCTCCCCATGGAGGCTGTAATATAAAAAAGGTATGATGATTTAGCACACCAGTGTTCATCTCAGGGACCTCTGCCATAACCAGGCTTAAGCAGTGCTAGGGGATCCCTTAATTGGCTTGTTTCTTGTCAGGGACACACTGAGGCCAAAATCTAATGCGCTCCACTCGGCATCTTGCTGACAGTAGAACATATCCTGACAGTTTTTTGGGCTAGCCCACACCGTGTGATGAATACAGTGAGGCGAGTTAGAGAAAGAGTGGGAGGGAGATGCAGGATGGATGCAAATGGGGGGGGGACAGAGGGAGGGAAGACTGACGGGAATATTAGTGCCAAGCTGAATGCAATGGTTGAATTTATGAATATCAAAGGTAAAGGGAAGGCAAAAATGGAAAATGAAATGTGTGTACTATGAGAGGTTGAGTTTAGACACGTGTTTCTTTTTGTTTTGAGAATAACTGGAAATACAAACAGGTCACCAGGTAAATTTAAAGGTCAAAGATCTTTTAGGAACACATCTAAACCTTTTGTAAGAATAAAACACACAAATCTTTTTTTTTTTATATTTAAAGCATAACTTTTAAACACAAGTTACTTATAAAAACGTCCTTTAAAGCCTTAGCCTCAAAGCCAGCTACAGATTTTCATATAAAGAAATAAATGCTTTGAAGTCAGACATCGTTTATAGATATACGCTTTTCTTTATACTGAATATACTTAATATACTGAAAGGATATCTTCTACCTTTCTACTGAAACAACAAAATGTATTAAGTATTGTTGTGACTTTCTATGCAGGGGAACCCCCAACCCTGACAAAAAAAATCTGGATGTTAAAATACTTTTTCATTTTTCTTTTTCTTTTAGTAGATAACATGTTTACTATTAGTAAAGTTTTGCTTTTTATGTGGCATCTCTTCTAGGGGTGGAACGGTTCACAAAATCCACTGTTCGGTTCGGTTCGGTTCACGGTTTCGTGGTCACGGATTTCGGTTCGGTTCGGTATATGTTTATTGTTACACCGAAAAATAAAAAAATTAATACAAATTTTAAAAATTAATGATTTCTTTTTAATGAAATTAATGAAAAAATCCAAAAAAATTAATGAATTGTAATTATTTTTAATGATTCTTGGGAACCATGGATCATTTCCGCATGTTTTGCTGCTTTGAATTTAATCATCTAGCGCATGCCCTCTACGATCTCCAAGGAACTCAGAGCGGATCGGACGGGAGCCACAGTGGAGGCTGTAGGCTTTGCTTTGTGCAGGCGGTCTGGAGCGCAGCGGGGCGGAGCGGAGCGCTGATGGAGTATGTGGGATTTCGGGGTTAGCATGACATGTTGGTCATGTTGCTGTTAGCATAAACAAAACGTGTTGCACAATGCTTGCACACTGTTTCACTTTTATCCACAACTTTCTTTCCGCCGTCATCGTAGGTCACACTAGATGCAAAGTGGTCCCATACAGCAGACCTATAAAGTGCTGCTGGCGCGTCTTCCAACTCCTGTTCTTTCCCACTCGCCATACCCACACAATTCTCCACAACAACTGATTTTTTTCTGCTACACCCAGCTACGCTGCTTCACTTCTTCTTGTTTACTACTGGTGGTTGGCTTTGGTCGCAGCACCACCACCTTCTGGTCTGGAGTGTAAACGTTTTGCCTATGAGAAAATGGAGCAGCGCGTGAACCGAGACAGTCGAACCGAATGGTTCGGACGGTTTTCATAAACCGTTCCATCCCTAATCTCTTCTGATTTTTGGTTTGTAGGGCAAAACATATGTTGAGGGCAAAATACAGAATGGATGGTCTGAGTAGAGGAAAAGATGGTGTCCTTAAAAAAAAAGGCTTTATTAACTGAGTACAAGAAAAACTGCCAGAGCGCAAACTGATTATGTGGAGAAAAGTGAGAATTTCACAACCACTGAATAGCTCCATATAATAAATATTCTGTGGACAGCTGCTGCAAGAAATGAGAGTGAACACCAGTGAACCCCCATGACACACAAACATATATATATATATATTTTTTTTTCATCCTCGAATAATAAAGATAATACAATATTAAGTTTTAAAACCTTCATTTTTACGTTTTGTGCAGCTTAAACAGCTTTAATGAAACCAAATCTTCAGTAGAAGGACTCCTCTACATCCAGAAGGTTCAAATATGCATGCCAACAGGCACATCATCTGTTGTACACTATGGAGCAGCGCTGTGGCACATTTAGAAGGATCTCAGCCAAGGTCACAGTGTTTAATCTCTAGTAGGCTGTTTACTCCTGTCTGTTTCACTTGACTTGCATCAGAAAATATAGTGAAGTGACGCTGACACATTTCAACACATGAACTTCGACTTGGCAATTCTCATGCACCTAACTTATTGCCCTGGCCACCAGGGCGCAAGAAAACGATCCTATTGTATAGTCAGAACTGACGAGCCATACCATTCTTTATTGGTACGTTTTTATGCCTCTAAGCCTCAAGTATATTGTGCACCTTATTATGCTAAATAGCAATAGTTCCTTTTATATTTTTTTAGTGGAACAAAAAAACCTAAGTTGATATTGGACATAACCATTTTTATGACCGCCAGGGCACCTTTGCAGAGTTGTCACAATATCCTATATAACATATTTAAATGTAAACAAATGTGAAAAGGTTTTTTACCTGATCTGAATTTGTATTAGCATATTGTATTTCTCTCAGGAGAGACCTTTTCGGTCACCTGCTAAACATCTTTCTTTGTCTCCCAGATTAAATGTAGTTGATTGAAACAGGAATTTTCTTTGTGTCTGTCTATATAGTCCTGTAATAGCTTTGTGCCTAGCAGAGCAATCGCAGTGCTCCATCAAGCTCTGACATATCCATTTGTCACACTCTCTGTGGTCAGATAGAAAACCAAGGAAAGATGCACACATCCACACTGTTGCACAGAGAAAACTGCATTACTCCATGAATTGTATCGAAGTCCTCACTACAAATGGTCTTATCATATTTTGATGTCGCTTACAAAAATGAATCTTCACCGGTGATAGTATTTGGACTTGAACAATCTGTGACCCGCTGAAAAGCGCTGAAGAAAATGCAACCTGAAATGTTGAAATAGAAAAGGAAATGTTTTGAAACTGAGAATGACAAGCAGCATGCCAGCAACTGCTGTCATGCCGGTTGGATGGAGTCACAAAGGAAACAAAACAGAAGTTATTGAATTCTCTTTGTTTTTGTTCAGTGTTTTCACTACACGTTCCATGGTACCAGGACCATTCTTAGGGGCTATTCTCTTTATTTTAGCCCAAAGATTTGCTGTCGGATTTATCCCTGACTTCAGAAATGGCCATGAAGGAAGGTTGATGGGTTTGTCGTTATCAACTCTGTGTTAAGGTGCACATGACGCTTTGTATTACTACACTTGTGAAATGTCTTCAACATCACAGGTTCTCCACAGCGGGATATGATTTCTAATTATTTTGTTTATTTTAAAGGGACAAATGCATTCAACCTCGCCTTATAAAAGAAGCAATGCTATCTATACAGGCTCATCAGTTAGACTCCAAAGATTAAAACTAATTAAAACTAAACTAAACTAATTCAAGAAAACACAGAATTTCAAAATATTACAACCACTAAAGTAAAACGACAAAAAATAAAATGACAGAGGTCAATGCCACCTTGTCATATTGCTTCCTCTAAACAGATAAACTTGTAATTAGAATTTACTAATATTTACGAGTAATGTCATTTTAATATGACAGCACAAACTACAGCACCTGTAGTTTGTTTTAACCCATATAATGTTTTTTAAAATTTGTGATAGTGAAACATTAAGATCTACCTTATAAGTAGAAACACAACATTTAAAGGCATATATTGTGTTTACTGATGTTGACAAATTAACTTAACTCCTTAACTTCCCTGTTCCATGTTGGACTTGTTGATTCCTCATGCTCTGACTTTCATCTGTAGGGTTTTTCAGAATGGCCATATACCCCGCTACCAATATATCCTTACTAATTTTGCTTGCATGGCTTAGAAAATACCTGCTCTAATTCGAAGAAAAGCTTTTAATCGCTTTGCATTAAGCATGAAGCCTAATTAAATAGCCAGTGAAAGCATGAATCCCGGCACGTTGATTATTGGACTGATTTCCATATTTAAAAGGTCAGATGATTTGCAAAGAATTAAGGCCTTATCTATGTTCACCCTTGGAATAGACAAAGGTGGGCAGCCATCTTCAACTTTATGACTGAAAATTTAGAGACTTCCTTTTCTTCAAAACATATAGTTTTGGTGAAAGGGCTGCATAAGGTTATAGCAAAGATGACTAATTATAAGTTGACCTTCAACAATGTACTAAATTAAAATTGCCACCACCTTGGTATTGCATTCAGCTGAAATAGCTGAGTAAATGATTACGCTCAGTATTTGCAAGAATACCACTGGGAAACAAAGCAGTTAACTGGGAGCTTGTGGGATTATGTGGCGTGCACACATACAAGTAAAAGATTTAGTTTCGGACTGTCCCAATAACAACCTTTAACTATAGAGCAGACCTTCGACAAGCAGCAACTTTTGCAAAATATTGTTAGCTATAGCAAACTTTTGCCTATGATGTGGATCATTACCAAATTTAACGAGTTGTTCTCTGGCATGAGGTGCACCTTGGGTAACAATTTTCTTAAATTCCTTTAATAGATTTGTAAATAAGGCACAATGTGGCTCTGCAGCCTTTGATGTTTGTTCTGCTCTCACTTTTTTCATTCACTCTGCTCTCTGTTTTGTTCTTTGATCAGCAGAGCGAGAATTGGAGCGTGCTTTGGTTCACCTTTCCTGTGTTTTTGTCTTCAGCATTATACTTTTGGACTTCTTTGTGTCCAACTGAAGCAGTCAATAGTCACTGCTGCCACTCTCTGGTTGAAGGGGGAACTGCTTTTTCTACCAAATAATGTTAAAGAATCCTTTAAAAACTTCCTGCATCTGGATTATGATGTGGATCATCACCACAAGTTAATGGATTGTTCCTTTAAATACATTAAAACCCGTTCATACCTTTTCAAGTCATCCTGTACGCACAGATAGACAGACGCACACACGTACAAACCTGACTAAAATTATAACCACCTTGATGGAGGTTATAACAGCACTGTTGGCTAATATTCTTGTTTTCTGGTGAAAAAAAAGGAAAAATCTGTGAAACTTGTGTGGCTGCTGTCATATAATTACCATTAAAGCAGTTGGTTATCATTAGGAACTGAAGCAGGCTGACTGAGGAGTCAGTAAGATTTCCTGGACAGTTTAATTCTTACCTTTCAAATGTTATGCAATAAAAAAAAAGTTGTTTTAATATATACATAAATTGGAACTAATTATGTGATACATGTAAAAGTTTAGACATTTTGATATGTAAATGTAAATGAGGAACAGAGTAATGTAAATGTATTGTTATTTTCACTGTTAAACAATACAGCAGTTATCTCCAGCGATCTGTTGATTACAACAGCAGTGGCAAGCTAGACACCTGCAATTCCACAGGATATACAGATAGGGATGATTGGTTCTTCCTTTATCACACACCTAGAAAAAAAAAACATAACTCCTTTGGCTCAGACAAAAAATGCTGGGTTGCACTTCTGTTATACAATGGGAAAAATAAGTATATAATTTACTGAGGCATAAGGGTTGAAAAAGACAGGCCTACAGTAGAGAGAAGAAAAAAAGAGGAAAAGGGGGTAAATGGATACAAGAGCTATACAAAGGATGGACGGATCGGAGTGACAAATCTGATCCATCTTTCTCATCTTTTCATAAACGGATCCAATTTTATTCTTAAAACAAAAGTAATTCTTTCCATATTAAAGATTTTATAAATAATGTCAAGCATTCGTCCACTGTAGGTTTTTCAAGTTTTAGCCACCTTCTTGTTACAGCTTTTGTAGAAGCCGCACTTAGTATCTGAACTAAGTATTTGTCATTAGAGGAAACATTTTGTGATGGTAAAATGGCAAAATATAATGACACAAACACAACATTAATATCTGTCTGAAATACATTTGCATTATGTTGTAGATCTCCAGCCAGAAAGGTAATAATATTGGACAAGACCAGAGTATGTGATAATGATTTGCTTCCAGGCCGCCACATTGTCTCCAACATATTGATAAATTGGTATAGTGTCTTTTTTGAGCTGGAGTGATAAATGATCTACTAAGGTTTTTCCAACACCACTCTCTCCATTGAGTTGAGTTTGAAGTTCTCCGTTGTATCTTGCATAAATTTTCCCAATCTTCCTCACTTAAAGCTAGATTTCCTTCCCTCTCTCATTTCTGCTGTACATGCAGTGTACTGCCCCTCATTTGTTGCAAACCCTTGTAGAGTTTTGAGATGTTTTTTGGGCCTGAAATATATGCATCCATAAATACTTATTATTAGAATGTAATCCCATTGCTCCTGTTTAATCTCTTTAATCAGTTGTTGAACACGGTGGCAGACCTGTGGTAATCTAAAGAAGTCTTCATTATTTAGACTAAATTCTGCCTTTAGATTTTGAAAACTGTTCACTTACCCCTTACATAAGGGGTCTTCAAAGTTTTCCAGGCCAAGACATCCAAACTGATTATATATATTGTATGAAATTGTGTTATATAAAACTGGTTCTATTGTCACTCTAATAGACAAAAGAGTAATGTAATGAAAATAATTTACCCCTGGGATTATTAAAGTATTTCTGATTCCTGGTTGATGGGACAGGTGTTGTGAATGAAACGGTGCCCAGCTTGAAAGAGCTTCTGTGTGTTGCTGAATTTGTGCATTGATGACTGAAAGACATCTTCTGCCTCCATTTATCTGTTTACTTCAGTGTGTTGAATTCATGTTAATGTGGATTTAAAGACATTTCAATTAGTGGAAAAAATTTCAGGGGGGAATAAAAACAAAAAAGTTTAATCAACCAAAACTTTTGTGACTCCCATGCAATACCTCTATGGACCCCTAGGGGTTGCGGACCCCCTGTTGAAGACCTCCGCCTTATATAGTAAAGTGTAATATGTATGATTGTTCAGTATGAAATTTGGATCAACGCACACCATCTCAGTATTTTATTTCTTCTTTTAAATTCCTTTGAGTTATTACCTTATTCCACTGCAGTTAGTTTACTCTGTCATTGACAAAGTATTTTTGGTTTTCATGAATTCTGTTGCATTTAAACTACACCGTAGTCCAAAAGTCCCACAAAGAGGAGCAACTGAAAAATTGCTATCCATTGGAATGTTTTCCATAATAACTTATTGTTGTAAACTATCTTTTATATCCTCTAACAAATGGCCTTTTCATTATTGTTACGGCTATTGTCCATTGAATTGTTTATTTCTACGTGTATATGAAACAGTGCTTTACATGGAAACATAATCCATGACCTTTAAAGTTTGTATGTTGTCTCTGTATGTATTTTTTTTCCTGCTTGATGGCATTACAGTTGTGAAAGACAAAGTAATATCGCTTTGCAAAGATACCGAATACTGAAAATTAGAAGTTTATCCTCCTTTCATTGAGCAGAGGAAGAGGCAAGAGGAGACATCTAGTTTAATTTTCAGCCCCTTTCAGTCTTGATCTTCTGTCCTGTATAAGAACATTAATGGGGAGTTTGGGGTCACAGGATGGCTCCCATTAGAGGGATATGGTTTCACTGGAGATGGGTGTTTAGTCTAGCCACGTCTGTAAACCCACTTAACATTTTATACAAGTTATTCAGATCCCGAAAGCCATACTCTCACCGCATGCTTTTTCTGTCTGTGTTTTTGCTCCTTTCCCTGTCATAATTGATCGAGGAGGCCAGACAATCGCATCTCGTCTCCACTTATTTCCAGTCAGGCTTAAACAAGCCTGACTGGAAATAAGTGCAGACTGGAGTCTGATGGCCTCGCAGAGGAAGATGGATGTCTCCTGCTGTTTCCATAAAGAGAGGCAGGCAGATGAGACACTTTGTGCTAAATTAAAACTTTGGGCAAACAGTAATTTCCTGCAGGGGCTGTTCATAATCTTTGAAAGAGATGACAAAATCACTATCTCCATGCAGATGAAAAAAAAATTGCTTTTGTTTTCAAATTGAAGATGGCAAAAATCTTGAGTTGATCTTTTGCAGTAGGAAAATATTCCCATAACTGACTTTAGTATATTATTAAAAAAAAATCATATGCTGCATTTGTGATTTCCTCTGGTTTTGCTTTTTTTATTAGTTGGAATATAAGAAAACATGAGCACCTGCTAAGATAAGTTTTAAAGTTATTAGGTAAAAAAAAAAATAATTTCCAGACCAACCTGCTAATCTTAAAATATATAATGACAGCTATATAATGAAACCACATATTTGGTTTGCTAGCATGAGATCTGCTAGATAATCTAAAATTGCAACACATTTTTCCCAAACTAAGGGAACTTAAAAACAGATGAGAAGCCAAGTCCTGACATCTATTAGTCTGTAAAGTTTTAAAGCCCTTTCCAAGGTATTGGGACTCCAGACAAATAGAGTGAGAGACGTATTGCATATGAAAAAAATTATTTAATTAATAAAAGGTGATAAACGTCCCTTGGACTAGCTCGTATGTTAAATTTATTCTAGCAGTTCATCAAGAGTTTATTCAAGAGGTCACAAATGAAACCAGGAGATCTTAAACATCGCAGGCCTCCCTAACTTGGCCAAGTTGTGATCAGTGTTTCTGATTCAAGAGATAGAAGGAGTCTGGGTAGAATCTGCATCCTTGAGAGGCTTCCAAGCCAAGCACACATTGTTTAAACAGCAGGACAAATATTTTGAAGCAGCCTGCTCGAAGTCCTAATCAAAACAATTCTGCAGGAACGCAGGCCAAAATTTCTCCACAGCGATGCAAGAGTCTCATTGTTGACTCAATCGTTGCTGGCATGTGAGGTGCAGCCAGTTAGTAGGTTTAGAGGTCAGCCAGTTTTGCACAAACAGCCTTGTTGGTTTAGATAGCTTTTATGAAACAGAATTTTGATTAAATGTTTGTATGGGATATAAAAGAAAATCTAAATAAAACATTTAAACATAATTAAATGAAACAAAATGGAAGAAATCTTTCAAAGGCAAATGCTTTTCAAAACACTGAATACAACAATAGTGTCTCCTCCAGATGGGAATGGTTCTCCTCAACCACTAGCAAGCAGAGATATGTATGATTTCTCTTCACACAGCCTTGCATAAAGCTCTGCATTCACTTCCCTCTTTTTATCCCTTCTTACCTCTTTTCTGTCTTCTTATCCTGTTGCTCTTTATCTTTTTCCTTACCATCATCTTGATATCTTCCTCTCCGTTTTATATTGTCTGCCTCTCCTTCAAGCCCGCTCTTTCTGCCTCTCTGACAGCATCTTCTTAACAAAGAGCAGCCAAGTGTGAAAACAGGGGAGAAGCAATGTGTTTTGTGCGTGTCTGTGTGTGATCCAGTATGTCTGCCCAAAAGAGAGATGCTATGATTAACAAAATGAAAAATTCTACATCAAGTAACAAATTTCATGTTTTTTTTTGTTTTTTGTTTTTTCTCTAATAGTCACTGGCCACTTGTTAATAGTGTTACTGCTTGAAATTCATTGTTGAAAAGGTTTGTCTCGAGGTAAACGTCAAATGAGTGAGAAAAAAAAAGGATTTGTTTTGACCTCAGATTTGTTTGTTCAATTAATTCATCAGAAGTTTTATGGTTTATTTGAACCATGAAACATTTATTTTTACCTTAATTTCAAAATGTGTAATCGGGTGGAAAAACAAAACGGATAATTTATTTGGTAAATTAAATTATTCTGTTGTCTTTTGGACTTCCATCAACAGTACTTGATGCATATTACTGCAGTATAACTTCAACCCAATCAATACAATAATGTTTTTGCAAAAAAAAGGTTTCTTGTGTGTCAAAGCAATAATGCATATTGAAATTTAATTGAATGTGGAATGGGAAGAAAAAGACAATAGAAATTGAGAATGCAGTGACCTTTCCCACAGTTTGAAATGTCAGAGATGTCTCTTTCATTAACTCCAGTGTTCGGTTAAAACTGACACCCGTTAGGACTTTGCATTTAGTGTGCTGATCTTGAGAATCCATAAGAAAAAAATTATAGCTTTATTGGTTTTGCTGATGATTTTTTTTTTTCCTAACACTAAAGAAGACATCCAAAACATTACCCTACAGAAATGACAGTTCCCTGCAGCAGTATTAATATTTATTTTGATATTTTACCTCAACCTTGGAATTTTAAAACTGAAAATCTTGACACTATCCCAGGGATTTGTTTACAGCAATCTTAAGCTTAAGTTTTGTATCACCAGCTTATCTTACAGCTACAATTAATTTAGGGTAATGTAAGTTCTGCACATCTGTCCCTGTCTTGCTTGGGGTGTGAAACTCCACCCTATTCTCAAGTCTTTTGCAAACTAACAGGTTTTCTTCTAGTATTGCCATGCCTTTGGCTTCATACATTCTTTAGTTAAATAAAATTAGATTACCTGCTTCTGCGGTAGAAAAGCATTTGCACAGCATTGAGGAACCACCCACCCTGTTTCACCATAATAATGTAGTAGCTTTTTCTCAATACATAGAAAAATCTTTAATTTTGGTTCCGTCTGACCAAACAAGACATCGAACGAGGCCGGAGTTTTGAAGCCAATGGCGATTGTTTTGACATTTGTCTAACCGTTCCTTGATATGTTTTGCTAATTTTTCCCAATTGAGATATTTCTTTTTCAGTTACTTTATGACCTTGACAAAATAATAGCAAATGTTGCATGAGTTTCAGTTTAGTCAAAAAAGAGACGTGTTAATAAATGAGTCAAAACATAATAACAATTGATTTCAAATAGAGGGAGATGAATGGGCTTCAGGTAATTGCAAGCCATGGCTGCTGAATGCATGAGTGAATCGGTGAATGTATGCAATGTATGTACAGTATATGTTGATACTAATATAGAGGAAAAACAAAAAACAAAGCTTATATTGGCCAGAAAAATTTGCCAGCCAATGTTTTGGTCTGCCTTTAGGTGGGATCTCTTTTTTGGAGGGATTGGCAGCCCATATGTTAGGTCATAGAGCTTGGCATCCTGAGGTTCTGAGTTAGAGCCCCACTCCCACAGACTGCCACTTTGGGTCCCTGAGCAAGACCCTTAACCCCACACTGCTCCCTGTGTGCCGCACAATGGGAGCCCACTGCTCCCCAAGAGGATGAGTTAAGGAGAGTTAATTTTGTTGCTCTATACTTGTGAAAGTGTAATGACAATAAAAAGAAAAAAAAAAAGCAGTAAAATCTTTTTTTTAACAAATCTTTACCATGTCCTCAAATGTGAAAAAATATTTGATCCTTCCTCGAAGTTGTACCATAAGCAGAATTTCTACATTCCATCATTTTTTTATTTAGTTTTAATTTACAGCCATAAAACGCTTTATGCACTCTTGGTCTATGTGATCACAATGAGACAAAAAAGTGAAAAACTGCAAGGAAATGTATACTTTTGCAAAGCAGAGAATTTCTGCATGTCTTACTTCTACCTGGGCGACCTGTTCTTATCGAAGCTGTACATGGCTTTACCCTCCTACTTTACCCACTGGTACATTCTGTGTATGTGTGTTCATCTTACCACTGTGTGCAGCCGTCACTGTGATCTCACATCAGTCAGAGGCTGCTGGGCCACACATTGACATTCCAGACTGCCTGCCTGCCACTCTGGCAAAAATAGATATGTAAAACGACAAGTTTCCTCCCCCCCAGCTTTCCCACGCATAGTTTGTCTGAGCTGGTGGGGAGAAAAAGAGAGGTCTCTGGTCTGTGTCAGCTTGGATGAGAAACAGTCAGCAGAGTGTGTAGAGGGGAGTGACATATCGCCGTTTAAGAAAATGAGTGAGGTGGAGGTTGAAAGGAGACCAGTTCATACCATTAACCGGTGGTTATTCTGATTGGAAGCTGCTTTTCTCTTATGAATGAAGCTGCTGCATTGGGTCTAAATTGTAGCTTGAAATGGGCTTCGGAAATATAAATGAATTGCACATGTTATCCTTTGTGCATTCGATCTTATGTATGTGAACCTATTACATGCAGATTGCTTTTAATTTTATCTTAACTTTTCCCAAACAGTTTATTGTCCTTTATCTATCTTCTTTGAAGATCAAGCCCCAGGTGAAGTCTTGAAATCCCTGACAAACCTAACCAAATATGAAATTTAAACAGCAATTTCAAATTGAACTTAGTAGTCAAACATAAATAAAATGTATTATTCCCACTCCAGCTTATTCAACTTGATAATTTGTACCGGTAGTATTTATGCATTAAATTATTAATCTATTTTCTGACTGTTGGGTTTATCTCCTTTGTTATATAGTGGTGCTGCAAGGTGTTACAGTTGCTAGCTTTTGCCCCGGGGATATCTCTATATGGAGATTGCATGTTTCCTCACACATGCAAGGATTATCTCTGACTTTCTACTTCAGTGAAAAAGGTTAATCTGTTATTACCCATAGGATGATGTGTGTTTATGTTTGTTTTGCATGTCTTCGTGTTGTCCAGTGTGGACTTACCTGTTAATGGTGTATCCTGCACCCGGCCCAGTGACTGCAATGACTGGAGGAGTGGTTATAAAGTTTAGTTTAGTTTTATTAGGATCCCCATTAGCTGCCAAATGAATGGCCGCTAATCTTCCTGGGGTCCTCATATAAAGAAATTACATTAAAGGATGGATGGATGGATGGATGGATGGATGGATGGATGGATGGATGGATGGATGGATGGTTTAATAAAGCCCCATTTTAAAGCAAAGATGAGTATTGGCCTAGTGGTTAGAGCAGTGTACTTGTGCTCTGAGAAGGTTGCAAGTTCCTGGTTTGATCCCCACAGCCTCCACTCTGGGTTCCTGAGCAAGCTCCCCAGGCACCGCACAATGGCAGCCCACTGCTCCCCAAAGAAAATGTATTAATTCTACTTAAATATGTATTAACAGCTCTATTAAGTACATAATCTGATTTAGTTTAAAGTATTAAACCACGAATGTAGTAAGATAAAGAGAGGTAAACCTAATCATGTGGTGGAAGATGTTTTGGTTTAGCATGGAGTTTAGAGGGCAGGTATAGCTTAATAACAATCCGGCTAGTGATGGGGATAAGTGTCTCACTCAGGACACTATCTAATGTTTTCTGATACAGCTTGTGAATTAGAGCTGTCCTCTTTTCAGGGCCACCCTTTGATTCTCTTCTCCTCCTTGACTTTAAAATGAGACCTGTCAAATACAAATGAGCTTTTCTTTCTTCTTTTCAATTGAAAGGTTAAAGGTAGAGCTTTGCATCCATTAATGCCAATCTTGATTGAGTTACAACACAGGAAGTGTGATCTATGGCTGACACAGCCGTATGATGGATTGGGAACCTCCTTCAGAGGCCATAACTATAATAGATTTTATTCAGTACTAAATAGTGTAAATGCGTTACTGCGGCAGTTGGCGTTAAATTGAATATCAGACGCCTTAGATATAATGTGGGGGAAAAGTAAAATATGTTTAACCTCCAAGGATGGTGTTTTAGCAGCCTGACAGTCTCCTCCTGATATACATTGATGTAACTATCTTATCATTTTTTTATTGTTGCTCTGACATTTATCATACTCCTCTCTGCTGTCTTTTTAGGGGGAAATATATAGAAGATGTGTGGCTTTACAAGGCAAATTTATTTTGTATAGATGTGATACATGAAAATCAATAAAATCTTGATGGATGGTGGTTAGAATCGCACAGTGTGAAGAAGATATCAAATCGCTTCCTTTTTCTTTCTCCCTCTCAGCTTCTCCTTCCTATATTTTACCAACAAGTATGCTTAATAGCATTTCAAACGATTGCATTTTCAAAGGATATGAATGTGATATTTTTTCTTTCTTCAACTTCAAATGTCCAAACATACATTTGTTTTTCCAAACTCCAACAAAGTAATATGAAGAGATGGCCCCTGGCAATACAGAAGGCAAAGAGTATAACAACATAAGCTGTATGCGAGCAGCTTTGGGCTCCTTTCTATAGCTGAAATACAATGATAGTTTACTCAGGTTGCTTCTCATGTTGCATCAAGAAGAATATCTTTATAGTTTTAGAAAACAGAAAGAAATGCATCACTGTGCAGACTCTAGGAATGGAAAAGCCTTGCTGTGCAAAATCCTTGTATTTGGCTTATTTGTCTTGTCATAAATTAATCACTTTAATAAGGAGTGAGGTTTTTGGTTTTAATACTGTTAGTCATAAAATCTAATTTTGTTTTAGCACAGCCACAGCAACCTAAAATGTTTTTTTTTTTTTCGTTTTCATGATTCTAGCAGACAACTATAATTTTAGCATGCCCTTGCAACTTGACTACAATAAACCCTAGAGGGAACACTTTATCTTACCTTTTCTGTTGTGTTGACCTTTGGAAATGGTCTTCGCACAAAAGAATCTTAATGACCCAAAAACATGAGGCTAACAACATTTGTTGCGATGTCTGAGCTCTGTTTTCAGTGCTGTTAAACCTCTTTGGCGTAACTGACTTGATCAGCATGTTTGATGGCGCCTCTGGGATAAAAATGGGTTCTGTGGCTCCTCCCTGGTTCTACCCATCTGCTGTGATGGATGTCAGAATAAGAAGGGAGAGGTTCTTATGATTCTATTTGCTCAGTCCTGTTAACCTGCTGCTATTGATTGCTGAGTGTGTTGTTGATGTGCAGTAGGATATTGGAGAACTCAAGAAAGTCTGGAAGACCATTATGGATTTTGGTTGTTAATTTATGAATTAATAAACAAGCAGGACACATACAAACACACATGCTTTGGATCATGACTGCACATGGCTAAAATGAAAATAGTTTTGTCAAGTTTTTACTTTATTTTAATGTGCCAGTTGAAAAGCATTAATTAAAGAAAGGCAGAGTCAACTAATTTTTTTTGTTGTTGTTTGTTTTTGTTAATTATACACTCTTATATTCCTTTAGCCTTGTGCATAAATTCAAAGTTATTTCCAAATCAAACATATTTAAGGTTTATTCAGTGGTACCCAAACTTTTTTGACTTGTGTGCCCCTTTGGGCTTTTTTTCTTACCATGAGTAGCTCTCTCAGCCAAAAGTATTGAAGACTACCCAAAAGTGGAACATCAGTAACTAATTATACATGAAAAAGTATCTATTTAACTTAAGTATTTAATTCTTTGGTATGTTATTTTTCGCAACTCTAATAAAAACCAAAATCAATATGTTGTAGCTAATAAGGAATCAATAGAAATACAAAATAAAATCATGCTATAAGCGTGGCATTATAAAACTGGAGCTCCTCTGAGTAACTCCAAAAAAGTTTTTAAAAAAAACAACCACTGCACTCTGTTTTCCAAATTTGAAGACGGTTTGCTTTCCATCCAGGAAGCTTTCTCAAGTCAAAATGTCTGAATTCACGTTAAGTTCTTAGCCTTATATAATAGCACAACAAAGCCTCGTTTTGTCTTAGAAAACATTAAAATTGAACTTAAAGAACCGGTCCACTGCTTAGTAGTGGGGAGTCGTTGAGGTTAGCCTGCAATACCCGATACTGGCTTATGCTTCTTCAAACTTGTAAACAAAGTCCAGTTATTTGTTTTTTAACTTTTTTGGAATGACTATGACCCGGATGACTGAGAATCTTCAGCAGCACTCTGAGTCACTCCCCTATAAACACATTTAAACTTGAGGAGTTAGGAACAAAATACTGAACAAAAGTTATACTCAGACTGACTCCATTTGTTTTACTTTTTTTTCATCATTCATGATGCCTGAGTTTGCTTTGTTGAACTCAGATGTAGGAAAACAGCTGATAGCAGGCTGTCTTCTACATGCAGCCTGTTCTTCTGCTTGGTTTTCAGTGTGGTTAAGCTGAAGGTGAACTCAGATCTATAAGAAAAACCTACTTTTTGATTGAAAAAAAGTTTGTTTTATTTTAAAGTTGGGTCCTCAGATAGTAGAACAGATCCCAGCCCTATTTTATCTTTTTACCTAAGAAATGAAATAATTTTCATTTACCACTTGCAATGCAGTCACGGACCACTATGGGTATGAGTACCCCCAGTTGGGACTGAGTTAAATTTTTGGATGTGGCTCAGGCCCAATAAGTTGTTTATCTTCCACACCCTTTATTCTACATGCCTTTGTGTTAGAATGGCTGTTTTCTACCTTGCTGAACGGTGACCTGATGTTAAAGTAATGAAAGTCCCATATTTCCAAGCTACTGCTAATAGCTTCTGTGAGCTACTGGCATGACTCCTATAACGGACAGCAATCAATTACTGTTGCAACTGAGCTCGTCCATTGTAGGCTAACAAATAATTAGCCTTCTCTGCTGAAGGGACTGCATCAAAATATTTTGCAGATAAAATATGCAGTGCTAACAATTTTAGCCCTTTTCATGTATTTATAATCAACAGATTCTAAGCTACTGTTCGTGAACACTTGACCTATTGATGTAGTTGTTATTAGAATTTGGGAGAATCTGTATTTATAAGAGCAGTTCTTAATTTTTTTATAGTAAAATGTCAAATAAATTATACGCTCTCCTTTTAAGATGGTCGTGTGAAACATATTTAGAAAACAAAAGCATTTTTGATCAGAGTCTCTGTTTGATTATAAAAGTAAAAACCAACCATTAAATTCAGAAACTATGGCAGCTAACTACGGTTATAACTAGAAATCCTTTTACTAATTAGTTAATCAATCAATTATTGTTTTGATTAATTGATAGACAATCAGATAGCAAAAGGTTGCTTAAAGACGATTTTTGAGGCACTTAAACCAGGTGAAACTTAAACTCTTTCACTTGAGTTCTGGAGATGGCAGATTTACAGACACAAAATATTTTTCTCTTCAGTACAAAATATTTATATATTTCTTTTTACAATTTTGGCATAACTACTAGTCTAAGTAGGGTGCTTGGTCTGCTAAAGGTATGTTATAGTCTCTATACTCCATCTAACAATCAATTACTAAAATCAATAATTGATTAATCATAATAGATCCCATTAATTGTTTCAGCCCTACTACGAATGTTAAAGAGATATATATTTCAGTTGCTGTTCATGTTTATGTCATTTTATGGGATTTTTAACTATAGATAAGAATTATATTGTTAGGCTAACCCAATAGACTTTCAGTGATACCATCCTCTGCAATCCCTTAAAACAGAACAAATGAACATATAAAATGTGCTGAAAAAGAAGCATTCAATGCACCTTTGTTGCTGTGGAAACCTCAAGCTTTTACAATGGATCTAACCTAAAAAGCAGTGTATATGCTAAGTGCAAGAAACATAGTTTAGAACTCTTTTTTTTTTTATTATTATTATTGTTTTTTCGTTTTTTTCATCTAAATAACTTGAGAAAAATAATTTCAAGGCTGCTCAAGAAAAAGTCCAGATCTCATTCATTTAAATATCTTATCCATCTTCCTAGCTTGACAATGGCTATGATAAATAGTTTTACCTTTTTGGCTGCTATGTGGAAAATAAGCTGCCTCTTAAATTCTTCTAAAGTAACAACATCAAAGATTTTCTGACATGTTTACTTGTTTTCAGCTTGGTTTCCCTTAGTGTCATGCCTTGCCAATATACCTCATCAACAAATCGTTATTAATTTAATTAGAAGTCTTAAGCCATATAATGATAATCTATTTCCATAATTTCCCAAACAAAGTATTGAATTTTCTGTTGACACTCAGTTAAACACAATGACCTGTCTGAGGCTGTCAAATATTGATGGAATTCCCATTTTAAGACCTACATGCCTGTAATAAGATCCCTGTGGACCAGCTTCTTTCGTACAGATAATCTCCCAACACACACACATATATACTGGCCATATCTGATAGAATGCGTACAGTTAAAATATAGATAGATTTCCTTTCTTTTAGTAGGAAAATTAGGCATGCAGAATTAAAAAGATAAAACGTACCAAAAAAATAGAAACAGCAGAGTCTGATGGAATTGACAACAAAATAAAATTAATAGTGCACAGTTATTAAAAACAGTATAATCATATTCAGTTCTTAATGTGCATCTGTTTATGATAAATAAATAAAAAAAAGTATATTACTATTATAAACTGTAGATGTGACTCAAGTGACTACGCTATTTAGGTGCTGAATACATAAATCGGACTCATTCAGCCCAGATAGTTTTAGAACAAAAACATTTTTTTACGCTTAGCTGAGGTGTTCTTTGTTTTTTTCCGCTTTTGCGATAAAATGTTGATGCGAAAGCAGCAAATGTAAACCCTTTTTTTTTCGAATGAGCTCTGACGTAGCAAACTTTTACTCATCATGACTGATCAACTGTTTCCGATGTCGGCATCTTTGTGAATATTTCTACTATGTATGTAGACATTGCTGGAAGCGGTATTTGCATTATTAACTGATGTGATAAGAGCAATACATTCATTACAACTTTCGTCCATCACCAATTGGTGCTCAGTACTAGATTGCAGACTCTACTTCCTGTTAACTACATGCAAATGTGCTTGGATTTGCTTTAAACCAAATGGAAACAATGCAAAATGCACATTTCCTCTTTTTCAACTTTTTACAGTTTGCTTGAAATTCAGATTTCAGTTGGCTATTGTTATTTACTAGATCCTTCCATTACTATGACCATTTTCCTCCTTTGATGCTCGGATTCCATCATCATCCTTGCTGTAGGTTTTTTGTTTACTTAATACAGTAATTAAAATATTAAAACTTTAGGATACTATCTTAATTTTGGTTCAGCAAATCTTTGGTACTCTATGGTATGTCTCTATCAATTTTGTCAACAGTCTATGTTTTATTTTTTTACAGTGAATTTCTAAAACACAAATATTCTTTGCATTTAGGTGACTTTGCTTCCTGGATAGCGATTGCTGTAATGAGGGTGAATTCCTGACATTTGATGTTACAAAACCCAACAAATATTTTCTACACAAACTGACTTTGCTTACTAATTAGGTCATGTCTGATGGCAATTAGCTAAATATTTGGCATTTCCCATGTGATTATGCTTCAGTAATTTATAAGATATATACTGGAGTAAAAATGTTTTTTAAATAATCTATAAAAACTGTCCATGAGAATGTTCCATTTTTATGTACTTCTATTCAAAGTGTGAAAGGTGGTCTTAAAATGCCCAGAGAACACACCTGCTCCCAACTCCTCTGCTCTGTCACACTGTGTTTATGCAACACATCACACTGAAATCATTTCTTGCTTTATGTAAATCTAGGAAGGTAACAGGACACTTCATTTTGAATTTTAAAATGTTTATAGAGATCGAGTCATTGGCAGCCCAAATGAACACCTGCGACTTAACTTTATTCTCTGCCAACCTTATGTCCTGTTTGGGTCTCACTCTGTAATTCCACACTGAAAGTGCTGAGAGAACACCATGCCTCTTTACTATAGCTTAGTAAACACATATTGGTTTTGTTTTTTGTTTTTGTTTTTTACAAAATAATGCTTCTAAAAAATCAACATCGTAAATTGAAACCTGTGCAACTGTATCTTGGTTGGCGGTATATTTATGTTGTCTCTCTCTGGTTTCTTACCTCTGTCAGTCTAGGTGCACTGAGATATGTCTTATTCCTTTCTCTGTCACCCGACTACTGTTGGTATCGGAAATCGTGAAGGTCTAAATCACTGACTGCTATGTGGGGGACTGGGTCTTAAATCAGATTTGCAGATTAAGGACATCCCCCATAAAACTTTGCCAAGTCTTAATGACCTGCTGTGGCGAACCCATAAGAATGTAGCCAATGAAAAGACACAAATAAAACTGTGTTTACACTATCAATAACAGTTATATCATTTTTCAAACACATTTCCAGTACTTCAATATACATTAGTGTATCACTACGGTATTTGTCCCCCAGCAGTTGGCTAAGATCCAGTGCAGTAAGTTTTGGCTACAATATTATTGCCCAAGATAAGTTGATCAAATGTACCTAATTACAAGGGAAATTCCCTGTCTTGTTTGGCAAAAGCTATCCCTGGAGATGTCCCCGATTTTTGCTTGTAGCAAATAAGAACAAAATGTTGTAGTTATTCTATCAAGATAGCATCGTAGAACAAATGTTGTTACAAACAATAGCTGACTTTATTAATGTTACATTCAGAATAATGTTAACAACAAGCTGTCCTGAGATATAATATGGTTGAATTGATAATATTTTCATTGACTTGGCAGATCCTTGCCGAGATAACGGTTTAGTTCCTGTTAGGAAAAAATACTGCTGTCAACATTGTGTGTGGTTTAAAAAAAAGATGAAGCTGAGATCTTTTTTCTTTCATTAAAGATGAATACAAAATAAAGCAAACTTTTGACAAACAGGAAAGCAAAAGGCAAAGGCTAGATCCACCTCTTTGTGCTGAAGAACATATCGGTTCCCAATTACAGGTTGCTCTAGTGCGAGGTGCTAGAATTGAAAAACTCCTGGATAGGTGTTAAAACGTTTTCAAAAACAAAAGGAGCGAATGTCCGGTTTCCTCAGATCTAAGCCTGCTTTAGGGTTGCTATGACCTGAATGACAGATGAGAAATTGCACAGGAGTGAAATATATTGTGATATGAGTTCTGGCTATGAAGTCCAGCCCTCAATTCATCTAAAACTGGTTTTCCATTGATGCAGCTTTAAAGCATTGTCCAAAATTCTTCACTCGTGTTAAAGTCAGGAACAATTGTAAAAGTTTTGAATATTTTAGTCAAAAGCATTTGACAATGAAGGAAATTGATTGGTGATTTTTTTGGAATCCAAATTAGAACAACAACTCAGAACTCACTAAAGTTCAAACCTGCTACAAAGCCGATGACGCTGGATACTAAAAATATTACCGCTGCACCGCTAAAGCTTAAGGGCGGAAGTATCATGCTATGGTATATTCTGGTGCCAGTTTGATGGAACAATACATAAAATACATTAAAAATAAAAGGACCACCTTCAAATTGACCTTTAATCACCAGCTACTGTAGGCATTTAAACATTGAACAGAAGCTAATGTAAGTGGCATGTGAGATTATATAACAAAATATTTAAGTTGGAACCAATTCTTGTTTTTGTTCTTGTTCTTGTGTAATTATTACAGTCTAAAATGAGAATGGTTCAAATGCATTTATAAAAAGCAATATACAGTGACATTTTCCGTCCAAGTAGAGTGTATGTCAAATGCAAAATGGTGCTATAATGGTCCATTTGATCATGTCTTCGTCTAGTTTAAGACGTTTAAAAACCCGGTGTAGCTCCACTAATGTTGCACTTAACTTTGTGATAAAAGGCTATAATGTTCTAGTTATAAAATAAATTAAATACTTTACATCCAACCAACATATATGTTTGAGGTCACTTAAAGTTTAATTTAGATTAAACATTATGATGCTAAAGTTAAAAGTACAAATTTGAAAAATGGCTTTTGGTGAGACATAGAAAAATAGGTCTGCCCCGGGCGAAAGACTGGTAAAATAGCTGAGTATTTTAGATATGTGAGATTGACTATAAATGACTTGAACTCAGGTTGTAATCAATCTGTATTTTCAGTTCTTTAGTTATGTATGTTAAAGCAGGAGAGTAAGGTAGCTGACTGTCAAGTAAAGGCTTTAAGTTTTTCTCTTTCAAAGGGAAGTGAGCTAACACTGACTTCACAACGTAGGCACACATGAACTCATCTAAGGGGAGTATAATGTGTTAAGAAACTGCAAACTTTTCCCTGGAATGTGTGATGCTGCTGTATAGATTAGACCTCTACTTTCTAGAGCCTATAAAGTAAATTGACACGTTTTATTGCTTTGTTAATAAGGCAGTAAAAATTTATTCACAGTTTGATACACATAAATCTGCATTGAGTTATTTAAAAACACACTCTTAATTAAATGATTGACACGTTTAACAACTTCACGCAATCTTGGATTTGTTTTTGTTGTGAATGGTATTCAGTTGGGATAAAATTTTCTATTAGTGGGTACCAGAAACAATATGTTTCTATAACACTGGATTGTTTTACTCCTGTGAGACATTTTCCTCTAAAAGTGTTGTCTCAGTCTTTCTATCACTAGATGATATCTACACTGGCATTTAAATTTGTTTCATTGAAATCTATCTTTAGTTATTATCTTGCAGCATGTGAAGAAAATTGTTTTTTGGACACACACCTCCCCACAATCTGAGAACTCTCTGTTTCACTATTCTCACAGTCGCCTGGTGTCTCCTTTTTCCCCCTCATCTCTCATCTTTCATTCAGTAGCTACTCTGCAGTTAAAGAATGCAATCTAATAGGACGAATGCATTCAATTTTATATCAAGATATCAGCTATTATCTCCTGTCCATTTACAACAGAGGTGGCCTCGTGATCTATAAAAAAATATCTTGACTGAAACACTGAGGGCTATCTCTGACCTTGCTTTGTGCCTTCGCCTATGTACTATTTTGACTTTCTGCCTTACCTGCTGAAATAAACTTGATGAGAAACTATATAAAAATGAGCATATATATATAGATATCTATATATAGATATCTATCAAGGAAAAGGCTCAAACAGACGACATGCTCAGTATATTCATCAGATAATGGGGAACAGAAGATGAGGTGCTAGAGGTTCCGTCATGGGAGGATAAGCCCCTAAACGAGATGTACCACCGAAATATAACCGAGGTGGTAGATATCAGGAAATCCTACCAATGGCTAGGCCAGGCATCCCCAAACCCGGTCCTCAAGGCCCCCTGTCCTGCAGGTTTTAGAGGTTTCTCTGCTTCAGCACAGCTGGTTATAATGATTGCTGTAGACCAAAAGCCTGTTAATCAGCTTTCAATTAAAATCACCTGTGCTGGAGCAAGGAAACCTCTAAAACCTGCAGGACCGAGTTTGGGGATGCCTGGTCTAGGCAAAGCCGGACTAAAGGTCAGCACAAAGGCACTCTTCATTGCCACACAGGAGCAGGCCCTAGGCAAGAGAGCAATAGAGGCCCAGATCTACCACACCAGACAGGTGCATACTGTGCAAAGAGGCCCCTGAGACAATCTAGAACGTAACTGTAGGGTGTAAGATGCTGGCAGGCAAAGCTTACATGGAGCGTCATAACTAAGTAGCTGGAATAGTATACAGGAACATCCGTGCAGAGTATGGTCTGGAAACTGCAAGGTCAATGTGGGAAACACCTCCAAAGTCGGTAGAAAATGACGGAGCCAAGATTCTGTGCGACTTCCAGATACAGACGGACCAGATGGTAATGGCAAACTAACCGGATGTTGTGGTGGTGGACACAAATCAGAGGAAAGCCGTTGTGGTTGACATAGTGACTGCAACATCATGAAAAAAGAACATGAGAAACTAGAGAAATACCAGGGGCTCAGAGAAGAGCTGGAGAAAACCCGGAAGGCCAAAGCATCAGTGTATCCGTGGTCATTGGGGCACTTGAGGAGTGGTTGCAGCAGATCCCTGGAAATACATCAGACATCTTGATCCAGAAAAGTGCAGTTCCAGGAACAGCAAAGGTACTGCTCAGAACCCTCAAGCTCCCAGGCGTTTGGTAGAGGTGCTTCGAGGAAAAAAGGGAGACAACCCGCTGTGGCTGAGGAAGAGTTATTTTTTTTATTATATATATATATATATATATATAATTTATATTTATTTGTTTATATATAGAGAGAGAGATAGCAATACAGGCCCAGATCTATCATACAAATCCCAGATGCAGATTATGCAAACAGGCCCGCGCTGAAATAGTCCACCGTCTCACATCAGGGTGCAAGGTGCTAGCAGGAAAAGAATATATGGAACATCATAACAACGTCGCTGGTATAATGTTCCTAATCATCTGTGCATACCCGGAGAAACATCAGAGATCCCAGTCCAGAAGAGCAAATTCCCAGGAAAGGCTAAGTAACTGCAAAGAACCCTTGAGCTACCAGGCATCTTATAGAGGCCCTGAGCTTGAGATGGAAAAAGCCTCCTAACCAAACTAGGAAGTATCAAAATTCTGTCAGCAGGCGGAGCGTCTAAATAGTACATGGAAGTTGGCATAAAGGTCAGAGATAGTCCTCAGTCTTTCAGTAAGAAGATAAAATGTATATAACACAATGTAATAAAAGTTTATCAATCTCTACTTGAATTTGTATAAATTATGCTTTTTAAACTGATCCTTTGTGTGATAGTAGTTACTCCTGTGATACGCCTTTTCATCCTTTAGGTTATTTTTGGGTAGAATATTGTAAGGTATTTTCATCAAGCTCAGTAGTTTTTTTTTATTGTCTTTTTTAATCAGCACGTTTAATTCTAAACTTATAAGCATTAAATAAACTGCAGTGTCTTGTATTCCCCTATTCATTTTTCCTCTGTCCTAAAATTTAGATGGGGACACATTTTAGTCTTAATTTATGGTGAGTCTAGGATGGACAATATCACATCTAATCAAACTCAATTTCACTGTAATTCTGCAATTACACCTTGAGGGAAGAGCAGATTAAAGCCTGTCGCCTTTGGATGATTGAATTAGAACATGTTATTAAAAAGGATAATGAGTATGTGAAAGCAAACATTAGGCTTTGATTACTGCTCTCAACAAGAGGTAATATTTAGCTAAGTGAAAAACAGCTTATTAAATGTGCAAGCTTATCAAGTAAATATTGTTAAAATAACTAGTAGCTCTGCTGCCAACTCTCTTTACTGCATAACTAAATAACCAGAGCCTTTTTTCTTCTGTCTTCTGTCTTGGTCTCAAAGGGGAAAACCTGACGTGTTTTTGATTTGATGTACTGTACGAGATTCACACAGTTAATTTTTAATTAAAAAGGTTTGTGTCACGTGTTGGCTGCTGATTAACAGCCTTATACTTGGTTCTATGAATTAGACTTCCCTATGGAACTCTCACACGTCTTTGTAAAAACAGTCTTACTTATAAAATTTGAAATAAAAAAATAAACAAAAACAACAACAAACTAATTTTGGTACAGTACATTTCCCAATTTTATTTGATAAAAAAAATACATCTTTATCCACTGAAATGTATGCAATAGAGGGGAGCTTTTGATTGCTGCACTGACAGGTGCAAAGAAAAAAGGGTTATTTGTTGAAAAAAAAAATCTAAAATAGGCTCTTAGTAAATAGCAAGTCTACACATAAAAAGGCAAACTCTGCAGCTTGTACTGTAGAGGGCCCAATGCTGCATTGTAAGCGAAGTGATTTGAGAATTCTTATTCCCAACCAGGTAATTTGAGTCTTGCAGGTGGATGTTTGGTGGTTTTAGGGTCACCCATGAAACCAGTCCCAACTCTAATAAAACCAAGGAGCAATGCAGGACCGCAAGGCTGAAAACCCCCATTAACTTCCTTCCCTTTAACATGGGGACAGGTAACCTAATGACCCTGCAAAGCTGCCAAGCTCCCTGATCACATTACTTGGGAGTTGCAGGGTTGATGACTTGGCACCTGAAACAAGACATGATTCTAGGACAAAAATGCTATTTGCCCCAGACCTGAAGATAAAAGAGAAAAAGAGATTTTTTATGTGGGGAAAAAATAAGTATCTTTAAGGAGGCTTTTGCTGTACATATATTAAATACATTCATTTTTTATATAATTTGTGGCTATAGACTTGTGATTTAGATGCCAAATTAACTTTTTTTTTATTTTCTTCTTCCTTTTACCATTCTTTTATCATCTATCTATCTCTCCACCTTCCTATTATTCTTTATCTAGTGGGACGCCATTACCGAGATGGACGAGCACAATCGACCTATCCATACTTTCCAGGTTTGCAATGTGATGGAGCCCAACCAAAACAACTGGTTACGCTCCAACTGGATTTCTCGACAGGCGGCCCAAAAGATCTATGTGGAGCTTCGCTTCACCCTGCGTGATTGCAACTCTATTCCATGGGTTTCTGGCACCTGCAAGGAGACCTTCAACCTCTTCTACCACGAGATGGACGAAGCACATGGTGTCAAATTTAAGCCCAGTCAGTACACAAAGATTGACACCATTGCTGCTGATGAGAGCTTCACTCAAATGGATCTTGGCGATCGCATTCTCAAGCTAAACACAGAGGTGCGGGAGGTGGGACCCATGACGAAAAAAGGGTTTTATTTGGCTTTCCAGGACATTGGTGCCTGCATAGCATTAGTTTCGGTGAGGGTTTACTACAAAAAATGCCCATTTACGTTGATGAACCTGGCCTCATTTCCAGACACAGTCCCTCGTGTGGACTCTTCTTCATTGGTGGAGGTGAGAGGAGCATGCATCGATCATGCTGAAGAAAGAGACACTCCCAAGCTATTTTGTGGAGCTGATGGAGACTGGTTGGTACCTCTTGGAAGATGTGTCTGCAGTGTCGGGTATGAGGAGATTGATGGGTCATGTGTTGGTAAGTGTTTTGAACCTATTTTTTCTATATCTCTTCTTCATTCTTTATAGATAAATCAGCATCAACAGCTGGACTGACATTTCCATATTATAAATAGTTAGAGGGAGTCTCTGACAGACTTCTTAAAAACTTAACAATACTTTCCTTTTACATTTACAGCATTTAAACTTGTTCTTTATTTTACAACTAACAGTCCAATTCATTTTGTAGAATCATACACCTGAAGTAACCTTGCCTAAAGAGTAAGTTGAATTTAACATTTTAGTGGAAGTATATTCTACTTTGTACATGCAAAAAATTTTTGTTGGTCTCTTGTGACAGTCATTGCATTACAGTCTGCATTTTATTTGCTTGTATTTTATTAGTATAAATTCAATATCCAACCAAATGTACTTTTTTGGTGAAAATAAGGTATAATTCTTAGCACAGCCTGTACTTTCATTTCAACCTTCATATCATGTCTTTGTGGCTAACATTGGCACACTTGACTTTTCTAAATCTGCATAATTGGCTGACATAAAGTAGTTATGTGAAAACACCTAGAGAGGTTTGGTGATGGGAATCATTTTTCATAGTACAACAAAGACTGTACTGTATGTTCCTTGAAAGATTAAATAGATTTGTTTGATAGTGGAGAATAAATCCATCTTACACACGCAAACTTAAAATTACATTATTTTAATCCTTCTATGTGTCTCATATATGTCCATCATTGTGTTATGTTACATGCATACCCTCCATTATGCTACTCTTAGACTCTAAAGTGTTTATACCAATTTGTTTTTCCTACCCTGCCTCCAGTATATCCCTATACTGTTCATTTTGTCACCTCTATTACTCACTAAAGATGCTGCAAAGTTTAAGTTAGTATACTGTATGGCGAGGGTTGGCCTTATCTTCAAAAGTAAGTTTGTTGTCAGAGAGCTTTACGGTTGCTAATCCGCATATATTTATCTGAACTCACAAATGCTTGTGTGTGTATAAATACAGTAAGACGCATTGGGTTTTTTTTTGCAACTTACAATGCAAACCCACAGAATACATTTTCTTCCAAAAATGTTATGACTATACAGCACATTGTCTGACAGGTATAGTTTAAGACTTTGAGGTGTATACACCATGTGAAAGAATATGCTAAACACTTATACTTTCCAAAGCACAGAAATTGATTGAAATGATCAAAAGAGAATATGTCTCTTGCATGCTGTCAACCTTTCGTGGCTTTATTTCAGTAGCTCCTGATTTTAGTGTAATGCAACAATCAACAATCTTATTAACACATTTGAAGAGGTTTTTGTTGGTCTCTGAGGAATGTTAACACCTAACTCCATGAAGTGCATAAAATCCCCAAAGCCTTCCCAATCTCTTGTGCTTGTTGCTTTTACTGTATGTCTTCATCTATGGTGTTACAAATTTTCAACATAATGTCCTCCAATATTTTTATCATCTCATCCTTGCCTTTTGAGCACAGCAGAAAAGTTCATGATGCATGTAGTGGGCACTAATTATATAACTAGATCAAACTAAATGATTTTTATAGAGTGTTTATGATTACAAACAGAACTGCATAAATTGCATTTTGCATCCTTGTCGACATGAAACAGAGCAAGTATCCCAAACCGGACTTATGATGCATTCAGGTTTCTGCCTTAGGATTAGTCCAATTATTCCAATCAGGTCCCTTAACACTTCCCCTAAGCATTAACCCTCTGTTTGCACATTGGCATGGACGATTCACAACATTAGGGGCCCACATAGTGGGGCGAGTGAACCATTAAGCCCTTAAATAGGTTCACCAGAATTTGGTAGTGTGTGTATTGGCGAACTCATGACGAATGAAACACTGGCATTTAAATGTAAGTTCTGCTGGTTCTGCTGCATCATCACAATGATAGAACATCACAAGTTAACTAAAAAAGAAAAAAAAAGACAATAAATTCCAAAGGAAGTAGTCTCTGAAATAACTTTGTTTGACTGTATAAATTTATGTTGAAGGAGGAGCAAAAGTTCATGTCAACCTGCACCACAGAGGTACAGCCATGCAGATGGGGCACCACTGTGCTGCCATAGTAACGACTGCCTTACTTCGCTGGAGGGAAGAGGGAATCGCGTTCTTGTTTATAACCCCCACTTTTAATCAACGGTCCCTCCATACGATTTGACTTGATTGAGAGGGACACTCGGTAGTTACGGGGTAGTACTTGGGCTGCTGTTAGGGCCTATTTCCTTTGCTCTGGCATTACTTCTCTTGCGAGTAACAATGAGGCTGTGTTCAAGAAAGGAAAAAAAAAATGGTGCCCTCTACTGGAAAGGTATGACATTACAACACCAAAAAACATTTATTTTAAGCAGATGCTATAAATAACTAAATGGAGCAATTTTGAATCTAATAAACCATTAATTCACAATTAATTATTATATACTAAAAATAATCATTCTTAGAAATAGACTTTAAGCAGATACAACTTACTGTTTTACTGTTTAAAAAGTAAAACATTACAACACCTCAGAACTCCGCAATTATCCATATAAGGAGCCAAGTTGCGTAGTTCTATCACTTTAGAGCTTTGACAGTTGTTAAGAGAACTCCAAAAATATATTTGGATAGGGCTTTTTTGATGTAATAGAGAATCTTTAAAATTATTCTATATTATATAATTTAGTCAATTTTGACTTTGAGTGGAGCATCAGCAGGTGTGTTAATTAAGTCAAACTGTGAAGCTTAATACACCAAATAGTTACTTTAGTTGTTTTTTTTTCAAGAATATTTTTATCTGAAACAAAAAAAGTGTATGAGTACCTGTGATGAGACATGCTTATACTGTGTATATGGTGTTTTTTGGTACATCAGGGTTTGACCACCAACTGTTGAAAAGGGCTATCTCAATAGGAAAGATTACCTCAGCCGGCTGCAGTAACAGTTTGATCCTGAGCCCTCTGATATAAGCTTTACGTTATCACTGGCCGTACCACTTACTGGGGATGCTACTTTCAACAAGGTCCATTGCAGCTTCCTTTTTAACCAGGAAAAGACCTGATGTCAGGTCAGTAGATACACACAGATCTCCAATCTGCAGGATACCTGATATGCTCGCACAGAGAGATGCATCGTGCAGCTATGAAATATTTTTGTTTAAACTTTAGCCCCAGACTGTATAAAAAGAGATACGTTACTATTCTGGAGCCAGTTTAGTGATGCTACGATACATTTAAGCCAAATTTCCAAATTAAATAGGACATATAATCAATACCATAAACCAATTACACTGGGTAGAAAACCACAGTCTAGTCCCTGACAACAATGATCTACAGGTCCTACATTCTTACAACCTGGTGCTTTGCTTTGCTCAGTTTTAAACAGCTCTTTCTAGAATTCTCATTGGATCTCTTTTCTCATCCAGAACCAGATGTCTTTGTAGAGTTGATTACAATTTGCAGATGGGAACACGTTGGCTAAGCCTCCGAGCTGCACCTGCAGCTGCATCGCAATCAGGAGGCCAGAGGTGAAACTGCAGCTGTGATTAGAGTCCAACTGTTCCAGAGACTCTGCCTTTATTTGTCTGCTCTTCTTTAGCAGAGCTTGTATTATTCTGAACTGTTTTGTTACAAAATGATGTCTGTAAAGGTGGATGACACACAATTGCAAACTTTTGTCCAAATGTGTAGGAAGTTATGTTTTTAACAGCTGGTGTTTCTAACAGCTGTAGAATCTAATAGATTCATTTCCAAACATTCTGTACTGTTTATCATTTTAATTTTTTAACCCTTCAAAGCCCTGACCATAAAATAATTGAAAGAAAATTATATATATATTTTTTAATACAGTTTTCATATAACTTTCTGACAAATGTAATATAAACCATACAGTTTGTATAAGTTAAATTAGATTTTGGGCCGCTTGTCAATTTATTTCCATCAATTTTGATAAATTAGTCATTTCTGTATAGTCTTTTATAGGCTTTCTGTTCACTGCATGTGTCTGATTGTGTAAGTAAGGGTTTTCAAGAACAAAAATATCAGACCTATGATGCAAGGGTCTCAAAAACCATGTATCAGATATGTCCTTTTATGTCCTTACCACATACAAAAAAACTGTAAACATTAAAAATGTGACATATATGCATCCCTTTCAGCCATATATATATAACAGAATTTAAATCAACCTTGTTCTTCTCCTTTGTTTCCCCTGCTCTGCTCCCTCAGAAGCAGATTTCACAGTTGACTAAAGTTTAGCCCTTTGGGCAATGTGATGGCATTTTACTGCAATGTCAGCCTCGAAATGCAGCCCCCGATCATTGTTCCAGGACTCAAACAGGATTCGTTATTAAATGCCTCCACACATAGGAGCACTGGAGCACCTTGAGCACTGAAAGGAGGGCTGGGGTGGCAAGCTTAGCCAATCCTTCAGGCCCCTTTACAACAAGATCTTCTATTATAATATATAGTTGCTGTTTAATTAGACTAAGGAAGGAAAGGGTTTAGTTTTAGCTTTTTTTTTTTGAAATTCGTCAATTTTGGCTGTGGTTTAATGGAAAGCTCGCAGTTTTGGGTCCTCACTTTTAACAAGTCCAAGATTAGACTGACTATCCCTTTTAAAAGTGTAAAAGCTATAATTAGGTTAAACGCAGTTGTTTGGTGGATTTTGTCTTTGTTATTTGGTGACTTGTTCTAGTTATAGATTATCAATATATAGGTTAGATTTTATTCATAGGTGTGTAAATCACATCCATCATGGCGACTCGATTCAGTATCGATTTCCTGACCCATAGATTCGATTATTTTCGATACTCAAGAATACACCACGATTCGATTCGATTAATC
>NW_015150530.1:169323-205930 GCF_000732505.1 Cyprinodon variegatus
GTTTGCTGGTATAAAAAACAAAATTTCAGCTCTTATCTGTATTACATGATTGTGTAGTTATCTAACATATTGACACTAGTTTTATATTAACATTCCACACCACAATAAAAAAGCGATGGCAGTTAAAAAATTGCAGTGATGATTCTAAGGGAAGCAGAAAATGCATCTTTTTAATAATTTAATTGATAACGTGAATAAATGTTAGGAATTTTTATAAGAATCGATTCAGAATTGTAAAATAGTTTTTGTTCTTTTACACAGCCTTGGTTACTTATTTAAAGTGTTTGTAGTTTCAGTCATAATATGATCAGGTTCTATCTTATTACTGGGTCCTCTGAGGAAACATTGACTTTGATATTTTCCAGCCTGTAAACTGAAAAAAATCCATTAAAATTATATTTAGTTACATAAACACAGATCTTTCATGTTTGCATAGTAGGTCATAAAACAAATGTGTTAAAGTATCTTAATATGATTCAGGAAAATGCCAAAAGTGGTTTATAATTTTTTTCAGTGTATACTTGCTAAATTCGGAAACTTTGGCCTAAATTTAGTAATAAAATGTATTTGAAGAGTTAATTCATATTAATTTTTCATATTTGAAAAAAAATTAGCTGAGGCATGTCGTTTATTCTTGGCATGGCACTGCTAATAAAGAGTGTTTTTTTTAAGAATTTATAAAACTGAGTTATCTGTTTTTACAAATGAACTCTTAATTTCTTCCTAATTCATGTGCTCACTGTTAGGAATACAAAAAATATCTGGTTTTCATTTTTATGTTCTTTCACTAGTGCTGTTCTACCCCTTCCTTTAGTGCCACAGTTTCCTGCTGGCTTCGGATTATGGTTGATCGGATTAATCAATTATTTAAATAATCATTAACTAATTTAGTTATTGGTTAATGATTAAATTGAGTATAGAGACTCTAAAACATACCTTTAGCTGATAGAGGAAACCATTTAGAAGAGTAACTATACCAAACTTGTAAAAATACAAGTTAATATTTTTCATTTAAGTTGAAAATAAACTTTTTCATCTGGTATATACTCTATCCCAAACTCAAGTGGAAAAGTTTTCGTATTGCCTGGTGCAATTCTGTAAACATTCTTCTTTGAGAAATCTTTTGCTATCTCATTATCAAACGATCAATCAGAAAAACAATCAACAGAATGATCGATCAAAATAATTTTCAGTTGCAGCTTGGGCTGAAGCACCTAATCGGTTTAATCGCATTGAATCGATTATTGAAATAATCGTTTACTAATTTAGTGATCGATTAATCGTTAATTGGAGTTTAGAAACTGTAAAACATTCCTTTAACTGGCAGAGAAACACACTTAATAAAAAAGCAGTAATTATATCAAAACTGTAAATATATATATAAATATCCAAACATTTTGTATCTGGTTTAATTTAGCAAAAACTCATCTTTAAGCAACTTTTTGCTAATTAATTTTCCACAAAAAAAAAAAAAAATGATAGTAATCGACAGGTTAACGATTTGCAAAAACATTGCTACTTCCAGCACTACTTCAGATGCTGTATCAGTGTAAGTAACATTCAGTATTCTGTTGGATCTGGTAAATATGGTTCTTAAATCATAATTTTTTGTCCTGTCATTCTACATTTAGATTGACAAGATCCCTTATGTTTTTTTTTTATCCCTTATTTATTAAAGTTCACCATTGTTCATGAAGGTATAGTAAATTCAGATTAAACCCCTAAAGGGGAAATATGACATGTGGATGTGCATTCTAAACTGGGGGCAAAACATTGCTGTGTTCTATTTAACTTTCTTATTAAAAGGCAGATTTTTGAATTTATTATTTTTTTTTTTTTTCTTGTTTTAGTTGCCTGAGTATTTTTTTGAGGACCGCATCTGTAAACTTCCCAGCAAGCCTTTACTCTTATTTTAGTTCGGGTACCATAAAAACTCAAAAATCGAATGCAAGATGTCCAGTTAAAAATAACAAACAGCCAGTCTTATAACGTGTATTGTTAAAATGTTACAGATATAGCGCCTCTTGAAATCAGATAACACAATCAACATTGTTTTATTTCTTTTTTTCCCCCAGTGGCTAATTACACAATGTTATAGCACAGCAACATATTTATAGAGGTGAAATTGCTGCGTTCCCATAAGTCTTAGTAGTTGGCTGCAGATTTCACCCTTCATGACGAATTTTGCTGTAAGCTGCTACTTCATCTGTCAGCCAAGTTATTAATTTCACTTATCATTTTCCTCTAATTTTAAGGTTCCAGGGGCAACTTAATGCGTTAATTGTCAGCCATGACTATTTAAGAGAGGCCTCTACAAGGTAGGGAAGAGGCTGAGTGTCTGGAGATCAAAATTTGTCAGCCTACGTCAATTTTGATGCAAATTACTATCTAAGTAAATTTTGTTGATATCTGTGTTAATTATGTTTACATATTAATATAAATGGTGTTTTAATAATTGTGTTTTAATCTCTAGTCGATGGAGATTTAAAAGGGAGAATCTTTAGGACATATAAAGCCAGTCTTATAATGTGCATTGTTAAAATGTTACAGATATAGCGCCTCTTGCGAATTTCAAATCAGATAACACAATCAACATTATTTTATTTCATTTCTTTTTTTTTTTTGCACTCTGTTTATTGTGCGGTTAATTATCTGGTACTGTCTTGTTTCTCCTGCATGTCTCTTGTTTTTATTTTTGTTATGAAACTAATTATTTTTCCATCACCCTCCCTCCCAGACTGCCTCCAGTTGATTCCTACATCATCACCATCACACTAACATGAAATGTAATTATTACAGCTGTGAAGTTTCCTTATTCTTATGAAAACAGCTCTTAGCAGAGATCTTATCAAAGTAAAGCTGTAGGAGTTTATATTATGAATCTCAACAAAAGAAACTCCAACAAAGAAACAAACAGAAGTGAACCAAACAATGTCGCTAAGCATTTATGTGAAATGCTCAGCAATATTTGAATGAAAAATATCCTTGTTGTTTTCTTAAAACGAAAACACATTTCTTAGTGATTTTCAATGAGTTGTTCAGTATCACACTGATTTTCTAATCTGTTTTCTAAAACATGATTTTAAATAATGTGTTGTAGATCTAAAACCTAAAACTTACCTTATATAAAGTGTTTTAGAAAGGAAAACAATCCACTTCCTTGTTATAGCTTATTCTTGTATTAAAAAATTTGTGTATAATTAAGTGATTATATTACATTTTATATGCTGAATGGCTCCACATTTGAGCTTGGGTGGGCTCGTTACCCCTGTTAGTTTGGATCCAGACTAAAACAAAGCATTGTGCAGAACAAATTTCACACCGGCTCAATTAAATTGACTTAAGACCGAAACGAGGCTATTAGTGAGTAACCAATACTTGATCAACTTATGTTAATGTTTATCCCATCCACCCCTTTATCTGTTTTACTATTACAGATTGAGGAGCATTATTGACATATTTTTTAGATGTTTTTTAATATTAGAGTGACAATTTTAAATGTTTGCAGTGTTAGCACCGCTAGCATGAAAGCTTGTTGTCATCCTCTACCTTTTCCTTTTTCTCTGCATCGTTTGTAAAATTCCTCAAACAACCTGACAGCTCTTCTTTTAAACGGACAGCCAACAGGTGCAAATGGACAGCGTATGGCCAAATGGACCACATACTTCAAAAGATGCTGCAACAACACAGGAATGATGGGAACACTAAAACACACTAAGACAAATGCAACTACGACAGAAAAGGACTGTAAATGGAGAAAAAAAAACACCTGCAACAAGAACAGGTTTAGAGGAGACAGGAGAAAAGTTGCTGCCTGTAGAAAATACCAAAACCAGCCAGTCTAAGAAATAAAGCTGCAGACTTTCTCCTGTAATTTGCACATTTTTCTAAATTTTTTTGAGATTGTAATTAGTAGTTGACTACAACAAAGTTTTGACTAGGCTGGCTTTTGTTGGCTCGGGAGCTCTTACTCATTTTTTTCTCTTTTGGTGGCTTGTGCCTAGGATGCACCTGGCCTGTGTGAGCGCATAGTAAGAGATTAGCTTTTTATAAATAAAAACAATATTTGAATCCTCATGTCAATCTTTGTGTCCCCTTTAAATATGTGCCCTAGTTGGATGTAACGGCTCCACTGGGTGAAGTCGACCACCGATTCCTTCTATATGGGTTGTTGGGAAGTTGTAGGGAAGAATAGTGTGCTGGTGAGGATTCTCAGTCATCCAGGTCATAGTAGTTCCAAAAAAGTAAAAAAAAAACAATCCACTGGACTTTGTTTCCAAGTTTGAAGATGTTTAGCTTCCCATCCAGGAAGCTTTTTCAATTTAAAAGTAGGGAAGGAAAAAAAAATATTTATATTTTTCTTTTTTTGTGTGATGTAATAAAAAAAAAAAAAAGTGGTCTTTGATGCAGATTCAGAGTTTTTCTTCAAAGTACTGATAGCACTAAATGGTGAACAGTTAAAATAAAAACAGATATCGCATTTACTGTAAAATCAACCAGGATAAAAACAACACGGCTTGAAATCAGTGGCTAATTAGACGATGTTAGAGCACAACACCATATTTATAGAGGTGAAATTGCTGCGTTCCCGTAAGACTTAGTGGTTGCTTGCACATTTCGCCCTTCATGACGGATTCAGCAGTTAGATGCTACTTTCTTTCAGCCAACTCATTAAATTCACTTATAGTTTTACTCTTATTTTAAGGTTCCAGGGGTAACTTAATGTTTTAATTGTCAGCCATGACTATTTAAGAGAGGCCTCTACAAGGTAGGGAAGAGGCTGAGTATCTGGAGATCATCATTTATCAGCCTACATCAATTTTGATGCAAATTACTATCTAATAAGTAATTTTAATTGATGATTATGTTTAAATATATGTTTAATTGTGTTTTAATCTCTAGTTGGTAGAGATAAAAAAAGGAGAAACTTTAGGGCTTCAAAACAACATCACAACTATTCAGTAGAGGGAGGTAGCATTATGTTTTGAATAAATTGGCCTGTAACATAGTTTAAATATGGTTTCAGCTAATTAATACCAGACAAGAGTTAACAGAAAATGTTGTTCTCTTGCTTCAAAAAATGTATTTATCGACTTCGATATCTTCATTGTAAAAAAGACATAAATAACTTGGGGAAAAGTCTTGCTTTGGCCTTTGATATATGATGGTGTGTGATACAGATTTGCAAGCTTTGCACACCAAATTGGATTTTTTTTTTTTTTTTCTAAAGCAGCTGCATAGCTTGTAGGTGTGTGGATTAAATAATTTTAGAATGTACATCAAGAGAAGGCAATGCGTATTGGGAGTTGAGTTTAGTCAGGGAACTTGATAAAGAAACCAATCAGAGTATTGACTTTTTAATTGATTATCATTCTCTTCCCTCATTGTAAGTTTTCTGCAAAACCCAGACCATGTGACTCCTTTGGGTTGTGGTTAAAGAAAGACAATAAGTTAGTATGGATTTCACAATAAATGTATAATATTTCATAATGTAGAATTATATCTTTAGATTGGTTTGCACTTAGTTGATAATCATTGTAACTTTTTAATAGCTATTTCATTTCAGTTTTATCACATTTTTCTATAGTCTTATTTTTTTGTGATATTTAGCTGCCAAACTGCTGTTACATATCCTTTCATCGTTTTAAAAGTATAAAATAAAAATCCCAAATGAGATTGAAGATGAGATGAGATAAGTTCTATTTTGTAATAATAATTGAGCTTAATTGATCTCACAATGGAGAAATGTACCTCTGCATTTAACCCATTCCTTTGGGTGCAGTGGGCTACTCAGAGTGGCAGTCTGTGGGAGTTGGTTTCAAACTCACAACCTCAGGATTCCAAGCTCTAAGCTCTGCCCTGGCCACTAGGCTGCCACTCCCATTATTTTTAGGCATTTCTAAGGATCATCATTTACGCAAAAAGAAGTCCAAATAAGTTGTGAAAAGAAGTAACCGAACCAATTAATCTTTTTTATATATTTTGAATTATATATTTTGGTCTATAGTCAAATTAAAGAAAGCATTGTTTTTAATGATAAAGAAGTAATCAGATTTTCTTTAGCTGTCCATGAATGTATTTGCACCTTCATGTGAAGACTAAGGAATGGAGAAGCATCTAGTTCTGCATGTGTGTAGGTGTGCATGCATGAGTCACATACAAACACATTCTGTCACAATCCAAAAAATGCTCTTTATGATTGACACAAATTCACATTTCACACATTTAGTTGCTCAGAATGTGTTTCTCCCTCTCCTACTCCCTCCATCCTTCACACTGTAAGACAATCTGGCTGATGCTGTTATCGCTCTGTGTTTACAGCAGCCCTTGTGTGTTTGTCGGGCTCCGTGTAAGAGCTCTCAGCAGTGCTATGAATAATGTAATTGCTGCGTGTTTGGGTGGGTTTATTTATATGTGAACTCCAGTGAGCGTTGTGTTTGTATCAGAAAAGATCTTCCCTGTGTCTGGTTGAGGCAAACTAGCTGCAATTTATTTAGGCTGTAAATTTTTTCTCTTCCTCACATTTGGAAAATGATTGCATTCCATATCTTGCATATCGATCAATACCCTGAAGAATAAAGGAACACATTTTGAATCACATTTTGTGACTTGACATTTTACTGCCTTATCATAAAGTTCAGTGCAAATGTTTGATGTCATCTCTCATTTTTTTAGAATGTTGCTTTTAAGCTTTTCTTATTTCTTTTAAAGATAACTTCACCTTTCCCCTTTCTCTTTGGACTGGTTGGTTTCTCTCCCATTTATTTCAGAACCTTGCCATATTCAGAGAAATATATATTTTTTTATTTAGTTTTGCTACTTAAAACTTATCACAGACTCATTTAGGCAGAGGAAATTTCCTTTATTATTAACAGAATAACACAATTTATGGATTTTGCTGTCATTTTTATTCATTTAAATTATGAACATTGCTAAAAGTAACACTCCTATAATTGCAATTAAGCATCATGATTGCAAATTTTGAAATCTTATATTTTCATATAAGTGAATCACTTGATACTAGGATATTTTGAAATGAGCTTATTTCTGGTCTAAAAACTTCCCTCCGCAACATATTTTTAAATTGAAAAAGAAAAAAAAAATGAATAGCCAACAGTCATAAGTGGAGGCAGTTAAGGCCCAAGATATGGATTATCTGTTTTACGTAAGCACTAACACTTTAACATAGAAGCATATTTTGTGGAAAAAAAGTCCAGTCCATGTTTCATTTTTTAAATAATTTTTCCAATTAATCCATAAAGATAAACATGCATAAAACACTTGTTTTTTTCATTAAAAAAAATAAAGGATAGGGAGCCACTATCCAATTTTGTGCACATATTCAAAAATGGAAAAAACGTAAAGCGCTCATTATCGTTTTTATTCATTTTTGGTTTTAATTTGAAAAACAAATGATACACCGATTAATCCCAACTACATCCAGATATACTGTAGTGATATTCTGTAAAGGAAACAGAAACGCCATGAAAGGAAAATGTTTGGCAGGTGTGTGGAAACACCTCTCAGAACCTAATGAAAATAATATAAAAACTTTTCTTTATGTTTGCATATAAACTGGAAATGTATAAAATAAATGCAATAAATGCATAAAAATATTTGTCATGCAAATTCCTCATGGCATACATTTATTAGGAACTGGCTCCACATAGAGTAAATAAAGAGATGCACATTCCCTTCAACAGTCTTTAACCACTTTAGAACAATATACTTTGCTCAAGCGAACCTTTTCTGAATTATAAATATCAATTTTGGAACAAAAAAACATTCTTTTGAATTATCTCTTAATCTACTTTATGCAAATTTGGCAGATAGAAGATCCAAAACGGTGACCTTAGATGTGTTATACTCTTGTTATTGTGCAGGTACCAGGAAGAGCTTTAATATTAAGTGCCTTGTTCCCCAAAACATCTTAACGGAGGGTTCAATAATGAGACATTTTCAATTACAGCATGAAGACAGTCAAACAACAGTTACACCACATGTTCTTCAACTTGTCAACCATCCAAATGAGATGTCTAACACACATCAGGGTGTATTGGGTGAAGAGACATAGACATGCATAATCAATCATAAAACATAAGCTCAATACCAGAGCTGCTTGCAGTTATGGTCAACAAAAATCATACAACACTGAATATCTGCTCACACATTAGGAACAAGAAATCTGATGAAATAACATTTTGTTCTTGTGTATTGTTCTTACAAACAAACACATGGAAACCCACCAGGGGGCTTAGGCTGGCAGCAGCAATAAAGCTGTATACAGATGGGCTACGCGGCAGGGAGATGCTGTGACATTTCAGAAAAGTATGGTTTTAGTTTAACAAGGATGGCCCCTCGGGCTTAATTGGGAAAGTCTGCAGAGAGCAAGAGAAACGAAGTGTACCATGGCAGTGGGTCATAACATGTCATGTGAGTTTAATCCCATTTCACTCAGTGTCACTGCTGACATGTCATAAATAACAATGTTAGATATTCAGCTATTTTACAGGGCAAAGTTTCACAGTCTTGCATAACATTCTGTTAAAAATGTCACATCCAGCATGTCAATTTAATTGCACATATATTTTCACTCTAGGGGATACAAACTTTACATTCTATACTGTAAAGTGCCTCTTATAACTGGATCTAATTTCAGAAAAAATATTAATTTTATGTGACATAAAAGTCTGATCCTTTGATTGTAATATGTAGTAGGAGGAAATGATACCTTGTTTCCTTTAATATCTTAAAAAGTGACATTCTAATACAACTTTCTGACATATTTGGTACTTAAGCATGTAGTTTTACTTCTTTTAGGCCAGTTTGTCGTATCCATTTTTCCGTGCTGTATATCCTGCTGCTTGGAGTTACAATTTGTAACTCATCAAATGTTGCCACTCTACCAAAATCAATTCATTCTCTAGCTAGTTTTTGTAATAGTGGCCTAATGGTATTACCCAACCATATACTACTAGACTATACAGAAGTTCTGTCATTGCTAATGAAGTGACTGACATTACAGGGAACTAGTCCCATCTCCTGTGCAATTTATTTGACCACCTTGAACACAAAGATAGACAGATGTTTATTAAGCATAAAACATATGGAACAGGACAAAAACTAGTGTAGCATAAATACGCAGGGGTATATTGTATATAGGGTCTCCTTCACCCTCATGTCCCATAGGACTGGACTCATATAAACATTAACTTAATAAAAGAAAGCCCTGAAAATGTAAAGATTTGACTATAAAACATTTACAACTAAAAACACTTTCAACAACATTTTGCTCATCTATTGAGTTTTGGTATTTAAACATTTTAATTTAGTTTTCCAACTAAATTAATATAGTTGAATAACATTTTTAGAGCAACTCACTGAAAAATCAGAAGCAAGAAGCAGGAAGTATGATACATTGAATGTATTTCAAATTGAACCAATTTGATCGGTCTCTGTGGATTTCTTTTAGTGACATTTTTTCTTGTAATGTGGAGAAAAACATGAAAAAAAATTTAATTGATAGATCACACATAACATCTGGTCTTAAGTCCTAAATTGGCAGAGTAGCAGAAAACTTAAAGATGTAAACACAGAGCTTTCCTTTACAAACATAACATCAGCACATCAGTCACTTTATTTTCAATATCGACACGTGACATTGTTTTGCCATAACTATATTCATTACCTCGTCTCTATTCATCTTTCACACAGCCACTGGAAACAGAAATGTAGTTCAATCCAACTACAGGAGCCAAAATACAGCTTTTGTCCACTAGGGGGAGCCAAATTAAGTATTGAACTTTATTGATTTCACAATGGAGAAATGCACCTCTGCATTTGACCCATTCCCTTGGGGAGCAGTGGGCTGCCACTGTGCGGCGCCTGGGGAACAGTCTGGGTTTTAGGGTCTTGCTCAGGGAGCCAGAGTGGAGGCTGTGAGGATCGAACCTGGGCACTTGCAACATTCTCAGAGCATACTGTAAGCGCACTGCTCTAACCACTAGGCCAACTTTCCATGAAATGCACCAAAACTAAAAGTTCTTTAAAACTGCTTTAAAATTCGATGATACAGACAGAAGGCATTCTATACTCACATGGTAGCACACTAAATTTCAGTAGTTCTTCCCAGAATCTTTCAAATGCAGGATATATTCGGGAATGTGTTTGCAACACAGATGTATTGGCTGAATAAATCCAAATATTAAAACATAAAAGTCAATGAACATTGGGTTTGGTGTTACTCAGCTGCCATCACTACTATTAAGTCGTCTTTTTATGCTGTAGTGGCTCTTAGTATTTGAGAAAATATATTAAACAAATATGCCAAAATACACACTAGAAGACCCTTAAGGCCTCTTTAGTTCAGCACAGTATTTTTTTCATCCTGATTATGTGGATCGAATACAATTTCCAAAGGTAAGACAGAGCTCAAGTGTAAGAGCTAAACCATTTCAACATAATAGCTATTTTTTATATAAATGAATCAACTGTTTGCATCTTGTGATAATTTTTTAACAATTTCTAGTTTAAGATTAAAAGTGCTTTCAAAGTGCTGCCACTGGATTGCAAAGTTTTTAGTAGAGTGCCAAATCATGCTTCTCTGTCTGGTAAAGTAGTGCATGAGTTTAGGTTTGGCAGTTGCCAGGAAAAGAGTACTGACTTCATTGATTCAAGTGTAAAATGTCATAAATAAGGGATTATGATGTAGGGCTGCTTAATGCATCAACATCGGCAAGATGTTGTATTAGCAACAAACCAGAAATACAAACCCTATTACCAGTTCTCAAAGGTTCTTGTAAGGAATACACAATATATTTCCAATTATAAGGGATGAAAACCTGAAAGTGTTAGAAAAGGAATTTTTTCTGTGTTTTTTACCTTTATGGTTTATTTTAATTTGGCATTTTGAAACAGTCCCTAAGCGTTGAAAGCTCTCATGTGTTCTCCCGTCGAAAAATAATTGAGAACAAATATGTAGAGGGAGATTATTTAATTGCCATTGTCAAGAAGCACTGGGTTTATGCGGCACCCTGAGATCTTTTAATCTCTTTCCGTTTTTAACTGTTTAAAATATGAATTATGCAGATTGGAGTTTTTGCGAGTTCTAGTTGAGATGTGAACTTGCCGTGACTTCTGCTTGGCTTTTTTCCCCTCTTTGCTGTGAGTTACTTCAAAGCCGGAAAGTGATCAAAGACGACTGACTAAAAAAAAAAAATTCCCTAACGTACCGACACCCTGCTTTACGTACATGTAGCTTCTGCCTGTCTCCACACGGCAGGCTCTCTCAGTTAGAAAACAAAAGCAAGCGACACTGTCTGATGTTCCCCTTTTTTCTCTCCTCAAGCGCTCTCCTGTCAGACATTGCAACATTTCAATTGATTTCCTTTTTCCTTCGTGTGTGTTTGTTCTATTTTAGTACACAAGCCAAAAGACTGAATTAGTCATTAAAGGGTATGCATAATATGACATGGCCCAGATAAAACATCACAAGCCTCGACTGAAGAGCAGACTTGTCATAAATGAAAGTATATTTTAGGAGACTGAGACAGCCGCTCCCAAGTTAAAAGATTTTTCTATTTTTTTTAAACAGGGGTTATTGAGGGTTCAGCATCAATGATGACTTTGTATGTGTTGGGTATTTTTTTGGTTTTTAAACCAGAAATGAAAAGTAATTTACTGAATATTCTTTTAATCCTGCATTTTGAATTTAAACAAACACTTTGCCATTTTATGAGTGAGTCATTTTTAAGTCATCCTCATTAGACCGAAGCCCTGTGATTAGATCTAGAGCCTTACTATAATTAAGATGTCTGTATTTCCATCCTAGGTTTACTTATGCATGCTAATATGCCATGTCCATGAAGTAAACTCATTTACTTTGACAGAAGTATTCAGTAATGTGTTTTCAAGGTAGTTTTCCAGCTGTACAGACAGCATACTTGTTTCTCTAACTTTGCCTACGTTTGACCAGGCCTTTACCTCTTTATCCATTTAAAACAGCAATTTGCAGGTGTGAAATCCTCAAATGGTATGATATTTCTAAAATATTTAGATTTGCTGAAATCCTAAAATGTTTTACATTTATGATAAAGATTAAAAATGCCTGTGTGTTTTATTATGTGCAGGACCGTAAATTTCCTACTGCTTAGATGTGCTTATAAATAAACTTGTTGCCCTTCATTTTAAATCAGTTGTTGTTTGTGCCATTGGGAATATGTCTAATTCTTGAATCAGGAGCCCTGACTTTAACCGAGGTAAATGAGGTCTGCAATGCTGGACTTGATGCATTGTTTAAGTAATTTTGGTACAATGGCCTCTTTTGGAATTTTTTACAGTTTTTTTTTTCTCGATTTGAAAATAAGGTCCAGGGTGGTTTATTTAAGGCTTAAAATAAAGGCTCAAAGAAGTCTCTGAATCCAATATAGAATGATAGATATCAGTCACCTTGTTTTCCATCTTACCTTGGCAGGTTTGAATGGTGTCTTCTTTTTCTAGATAATATTTTTGTGCTTTAGACCTATTTCATATTGTCCATAAGCTTCTGTTGAGTAATTTTTTTTATGTGTCACTTAGCAATAACTACTTGTTGAGGCTATATAAATTAAGCTGAAAAAAATGACTCATCACATTTCGTCAGGCTTTTTTTGAAAAGCTCCCTAATGGAACTAAATCATTATATGAAAACTACTTTTCTGTATTTAGGCTGACAATGCTTGATAACATTTTCTTGTTGATCTGAAACATTTTTGTGTGGAAAAAAGCAGAAGATGTCTATATGGATATATTTGATTCATGTCATGCTGTGTTTTCTAGGTCAATGGTTTTATTTCCATTTTTTTTCTGGTTGTTTTTGACTTCTTATGTATTTCTTGTTTACTCTCTCTTCCACTTGTGCCTGTCTCTTTTCCCCTAGCTCCCTTCTAGATCCTTCTGTCCATACCTGCTCCCAATCAGTTGAATACACAATTTTTTGTTCTTTTTGACATATATACTCCTCCTCTGCAGCTACTGTTTGTTGCTTTATTCTCATTCCTTCATTAATCCTATGTGTTCCCCTTTCTTTTGGTTCCTGTGTTCCTAAATTACTTATTTCTGGATTTATGCTTCTGTTGCCACCACTCAAACCAATCAAACCAACTCAGCCTCTGTCTCTGCATTTGGGTCCTCCACAATCCTCCACACAACATGACAAGTTTTTTGATTAGGCCATAGCTAGTTAGCCAAAAGGAATATGCTGACTTATTTACAGAATTTGTTTCATTTTACTGGGTGATGTAAGACATGACTTTATTTTGGTTTGTTTCAAACTATGATGTTCTGAATATATTTTATTCATGCCAAGGGTGAGAATACTTATGAAATATTGCTTTTACAAAAATATCAACATAGTGATAGTTTCATAACCTCTTTTTTACCCTTTCCCTTCTCACCCTGTCATCCTATATATGACCAGTACAGAGAGCGGGCCAACAACCCGAGGGTATGAAACGCTATAACTAGCAGTAGGTGTCTCTCAATCTGCCAGACTGCGACAGCCAAGCTTGTTAGTCACACTGGTGGAACTACACACACACAAACACAAGTGTCCTCTGGATAGACTTAATCCAGCCATTGAATAGGGTGAGCAGTGATAGCAGAACTGGGTCAGTTCTGGAGAAGACAGCAGTGTGAAATTGTCTCCCATGGGTTGGATTGAAGCCTAAACTCTGTTTGACCCCACCAAGTTTAGTCATAGAGTGCAATCTCAGAATTTAAATTTCTTCGAAATAATGTTTACAGCTTTGGTGATTATGCTTAAGTCTGGGCTTAAGCCCCAGGAAGAGTATTCTAGACATGGATTAAATAGAGAAGCTGTAATTGGGTTTCTTCATGCTGAAATTAACGAGGTGACAGGCAGTTTACACATGAAAAAGTTTTTAAGCTATCTCTTTTTACCTAATTTATGTCAACTACTCGTATATACAATATACTGTAAGATGATATTTCACTTCATAGAACCAGCTACAGTTGCCTGTTTATAGAGCATTTCTCTAGGCCTCCCAAAGTGACAGACTTGAATACTTTCTTTTGTCTTTGAGAAATAGCCCAAACTCGGTAAGTTTTGATGGAGGAAATATGTGCACATACTTTCAAAATCATATCACGTGACTCCAAAATTTTTCCTAAATCTGTTGTATCCTGGCCATTCCACTGCACCGCTTCCTGCATTAAAGTTGGCTCTCCTGCTTGAAGATGAATCTCTGACCTCGTCAAAAGTCGCTGATGAACTCTGGCAGTATTTATTTAAGGATAGCCCTGTTTTAACCTCCATAAGTATATCTATCAAATACATTTTATTAATTTTTTTTTCCATTTCTGATTATTTGTTTTCCTAACCATGATTTTTCATGCTGTAGATTAAGATTTAAAGTTTTTGTTTAACCACAATTATCTTTTTGTTAGGAAATACTGTAATATCTCATAAAGTAAGAAGAGATGTCTATATATATTTGTTTTTTTTTTAATCTTTTATCAGGTTATAAGATGTTTATTAGTTTTTAATAACTAGTTAGCAGGAGTAAAGAAAATAAAAATAAGATTTTTTTTTTTTACCACCAAGCATGGAGTTTTGTCAGGAGACCAAAAAGTTAAATTATGGCTTCATCTACATGGTGTACATACAACTCTCTTCCATATGTTTGTATTCTGGTTCATAACTTTTTCATTTAAAAATAGCAAGAAGTTAAATCAGATCCAGTGGTAAGGCTTTTAGACCCTTCCTCAGGTAATTAGCCTCAACTCCTCATGTTAATCTGAAGCTGGTTCAGATGGTTATTGCAAGGCAATGCAATTATATGTTTTTTTTTGGATTATGGATTGAACAGTGCTCTGTAACAATGTTAAAACAACTTAATGCCTGATCTGGCTGATCTGTCTAGCATTGTTTCGTTAACAAAAAAAAACATCTTGAGCTTCTCACAGTTTAGCTGTGTTCATATTAGGAATAATTTGCTCACCCTTGGATTTTTATTGGGAATTATAAAGTCAATTAGTTTCAGGAAATTTTCTTTAGGGCTATACGAGAAAAAAGGTGTAACTTTACATGCACTTTCAGAAAAATGAAAATTGCAATTCTTGTTTTGTTCTACTTGATTTATCACACTATAAGAAAATGGGAGGAAGTTGAAGGTGAATGAATACTTTATTTTCTCCACAGAGTGCATGCAGTACAATTAAAATGCATTTGTCAGATGAAATTTAGATTGTTCTTTGAGGTTTTGGCCTTGAAGAAACACTTTGAGTTTAAGTGGTAGTGCTTTCCCACAAATCAGTAGAGTCTTAGACTATTGCCCATTTTAAAACCAATTTAAACTACCATCAGTCTTTACAATGAGAATACTTTGTTCCATAAGGATTCATAAATGTATCAAACAGATGGTTTGTAGGATATTTTCAGAACATCTATATGTGAAAATTTGCTTTTCATATCACTGTAAAGGGCAAGACAGAAAAAGGAGTTGTTTGCAAATGAATATTTCATTAGTTTTGGTTACAGGAGAAAAGGAAAAGATTATGTACATTTCTATCTTGACCCTTGTTTAGGCTGCTTGTTTGCGATTGGGTGTTATTTGAAATTTCCTGTTCTGTTTTTTTAATGTTTTTTTTCTATAATTTGCTTTAATTAAAACTGTGTTTTTTATGCTTAATGGTGTCTTTGTGCTTTTTCAGTGGACTGTGTGTCAACAGCTGTAAGCAAATCTTTCAACTCCTTACCTTAAAGCTGATGCATGTTTATTGAGCTGCCAGAGGCAAAGTCTGCAGATCTGCTTCACAAATCAATACAACTTGCTTTATGGGAAATTGATCTGACTGGTGTCTCCCTTGGTGATACAAATGTCCTTTTATAATTCTGAGTGACAGCGAGTAACAAAGTCATAAATCTGAAAGAGAATCATGAACCCTTTTAATGTCTCCACTTTTGCTGATGACATGTATTGCACTGGATTTAAGATGCTTTATGAATGACACTAAATACATTATTATCAAAATGTCCAAATCTTCTCATTCATTCATCTTTCGTGGTTATGGTGGGTCTGTTTAGAAATAAGTCTAAACATTAGTTCTAAAAATCATTCTGAATGAAATTGAAAAATATTTTTTGTTTTTTGTTTTCAAAATGGTATTACTTGTTTTATGATAAACCAGTCTATGGCCTATGTGTGTTTGGAGATTATTGGTAAAATAGCAGCTAATTTATTGATCCTTGATCGACTTTAAGTTCTGCTGCACATTTAAATAGAACTTGAGATTTTTACAATTAGTCTGTTTGTTACTGTGCATACCTAAGTGTTATTTAAGTATTCCCTTGTCTTGACTCACATATGAGTTTAAGTTGTGTCCGATTCCTAATCCGTTGGGGTTCAATATGCCGTCGGCCCACTTTTTGCCGCTAGAACAGCTTCGACTCTTACAGGAAGACCGTCCAAAAGGTCTCTGGGAGTTTATGAGAATTTAAGGCCATTCTTCCAGAAGAGCATTTGTGAGTTCACATGCTGATTTTGGATGAGAAGGCCTGGCTCTCAAGCTTGGTTTATGCTTAACACGTCTACGAGGTCAATTTAGGCTTCAAAGCAGAATTTTTGGCTGCTGCTCGCTCGCCATGTTTTCTGTAATGCTTTCAACCTCAAAGTATAACCTCAGTGTGTACCTTTTATTTTTTGGGGAGTTGGACATTATTTAGGAATATTACAAAAAATAATGGATTTCGGATAATGTGATTTAAATTTTCAGCGCTTCGAATTAAATCCCTGAGATCAAAACTTTGGTTAGCATCAGAAGAACAGCAGAGGACTCCACTGTGGAGGATCTCAACCTCAGGGCCAACAGTAGTCTTTCTGCTGTATTACGCACATAAACACTCACACACACAGACTCCAACCCTTTCTATCTTAGTTTGTCATGTTTTTAATATTTTTATCAACCCAAGTTATAAAAAGAATTGGTACTGTAGGAAAAAAATACTTGCACCATCTGCGCTTTTCATATTTCCTGACAAAAGAAGATTGACAGCAAGGATAAAAACTGAACTAAACACATTCTCAGGGTCTCAGCTGGGTTGGCTGCAGAAGTGACTGCACCCCATGTCTCAAAGAGTTAGGAAAAGTCATTCATTTTAAAGTGTGCTTCTGTTTAAATAGCGATGTTTCCTGTTATTCATTACCCTCGTAAGTAAAGACTTTTGCTGCTGTTAGTTTAGAATTAAGATTGGCTATCCTGTGGATGTCGTTGATAAATTATAACAACATCAACGAAAGTTGGGTCAGGATTTTAAAAGAACTGGGCCACCTCTAGCTATCATCAGGATATCGTCTTTTGTTACTTTGTGTGTGCTAAATCACTTTTGTCCAGCGTGAGTTATATGCCCCCTTTGGCAGGTCACTATGCCTTTTTCTCCAGATTCGCCTGGAATGCAGGTTCTTGTTTAGTACTTTTTTTTTTCTTCTTCTTCTTTTCCTGCCTGCTTTAGATATCATGAGCTGAAGAATTGGCTTATTTAGTCTCTTGTGTTTGAGTGTGAGTGGTTTATGACATTTTCTGCTTTGTAGATGGTAAAGATAACAGACTCAGGACACAGGTTTGATCGCTCTGTCTGCTCTTATTCTTGCAAAAATGAATACTTAGTGCCACTACGATTATTTTCAACAAACTCTTTTGATAACTGAATGTGTTCAGGTATGTATTTTTTTTTTCTTTTTCTGTTAACACTGCATACATGGTCTTCTTCAAAGGTCTTGCCTGTAGACACTAAAGGAGTTTCTAAATCAGATTTTATAGCAATGCAGTTAAGGGGATTATTTTACAATATTAAGTCCTGTCATGTCTCAGTTATATTATGTGATATGCACCACACTTTTAAAGGACTCATGTTCTAAAAACCATTTACACTATATGTTTATTTTCTTCACTGTCATTTTTTTTTAAACAAAGGACCAATTCACCACCTGTGACCTTGTGATTGTCCCTAAGAGGTCATTATGGTGCAAGTAGGTCAAATATTGTTAGTTCATACATCAACAGTATGTCAAGTTGGGTGACACTTTTTTCAAATAGTTTAGTTAGCCTAAGAAATATTGGTTCAATATTGATGCAGAATTTAAGCTGTAGTTGCATAGAGTTGTAATAGCACAGGTCTACAGTTTATTTGGTTTGTTGATGCCATTGCACTCATACTGAGCAAAAGAACAGAGAAAAAAACGGCAGGCTGGTTAGCTGGTTTTTATATCATGCACCATATAACCCACCAGCTATCAGGCAGTTATTATACGCAAACATTGCAGAAATATTATCTTATAGATTTCCCCTGTAACTCTGCTGCAGGTAAGCCTTAATATTTAAACTGTTGTATAATAATTATTCATTATATTATATTTCCTCCAGCAAAAATTAAACAAAAGGCAGATATTCAAACATGTCGGGAGATTACTGACAACATAATAATTGGATTCAGTTTAGGGATTAAAAGCTTATTAAATCAAATTTGTTTTATAATTTGTTATATATTGTCAATACTCCAGGAAGATAAATCTTGCCGAATCATCCTCCACTATTCAGTTTTAAAATACCACTTACTGTCAAGAACATGTAAAATACTGATACAATAAGGTAGTTTGGAGGTAGGCATGGGTTTGGTTACTTTAAATAAAATAATTCCTTAACACGTATCTCTTTTCATTAGCTTTTAGTTAATCTGTCAAGCTTCATTTTAAGTGCACTTTTCCCACCCAGAGTGACTAAAGTGATTTATAGATCCATTAAATAAAAAAGTATAAATCCTAAATTAAGCAATACTGTACAACATGTACAGTAAAAACTAAGACAATAGGACCAGTTAAACAATAAAAAGGTTTATGTAATAATAAAATAGCCTGATACTTTTGCTTAACTAGAAATTAAAGTTAAAAGATAAGTATTAAAAAGAGTATAAAAATATATAATGGCCATCATTACTGTAGGTGGAGACTGTAATCCATGCTTTTATTAATACAAGATTGGATTACTGTAATTCTTTATATGCTGGCTTGGACCACTCACTTTTACACCGTCTGCAGTTGGTACAAAATGCAGCTGCCCATCTCCTTACTGGCACATGTAAACGTGACCACATATCACCCGATCTAGCCTCGTTGCACTGGCTCCCGGTAGTTTTTAGGATAGATTTTAACATTTTATTGTTTGTTGTTAAAGCTCTTAATGGTCTAGCCCCCTAGTATTTGACTGAGCTTCTCCAAATCCATGCCCCTGCCAGAACACTGAGATCCTCTAATCAGCTGCTACTGGTGATGCCTAAAACCAGACTTACCTGTAAAACCGAAGGTGATCGTGCCTTTATGGCAGCGGCACCGAGACTCTGGAATAACTTGCCTTGGCATATTCCATCAGCAGGCTCCTTTGAGGTTTTTAAATCCTCTCCAAAAGCACACTTCTTCTCCCTGGCTTTTAATCAAGTCTAAGTGGACATTTGGCAAAATTTTATTTGAAATTTTATTTTATTTTAAAATGTATTTTCATTGAAACATTTATCCTATTATATTTAATCTCCATTAAATTTTTCTTTTTGTAATGCGTCTATGTATTTTAGCCTTCAGTTTTTATCTTATGTTCCTTAACTGTGAATCCTGTACAGCACTTTGGTCAACCTCAGTTGTTTTAAATGTGCTTTATAAATAAAGTTTGAGTTGAGTTGAGGTGGAAGTTCCTTCTGAAACAGTGGAAAAATCTCAATCTCCACAGATCACAAGACAAAGACAGTCTACAGAGTTTACCCAGAAAAGTGAAGGTAAAAATTTGGCCGTGGTTTGTTTGAGCAAATACACTAATTTTTTTTATTTTTATTGTTTTATTAAGTGTATCTTGTTACAAGAGTTTTAAACATTAAGAGATTTATTTCGGAGAGAAAATAACTGCAACCAATTCAACATTTCAGGGTTAAAAAATAAAATATCTATTTAGAAAGGCTGGTGGTCAGACCCCTGACTTTCTCACCACAAGGCAACCTGTAGTGTTTCAACCAGCACCAGCAATTAATATTAATTTTGAAAATTGCCCTGTTTCTTGTTGCAAGATACTCTTGTTTTGAATGGAGCAATGGAGCAATTTCTCCCTGGCACATGCACACAATTGCAATATGCAGCCCAAAATATTTTGGTATATTTTATTGGATATTTTTTACAAAAAAAGGTAGCACTTATCAATTGCATAGTATTATATGGCCACTAATATTTTCTTAGAACTTACCTGACCTAAGAAAATTCGTATGTTAGAGATTTGAGTAAGAAAGTGACTATTTGATCATTTTAAAATCAAAACTTTAAGTACAACATACAAGCACCCTGTGCTGGGAGGACAATATGGAAGTAATGTGGTCTTGTCTTTCCACTGTATGGTCAGCGGTGTGTCAGCTGCAGAAAACAAAGAACAGAATGTCCCTTCAATGATAGAAGTACCAAAAATTTCAAGGACAAGATTTGAAATTTATGGATCAGTTTCAGATGATGATGTCCATAGATGAGTACCACACTGAGCTGTTTATGAAGTGTGAAACTTGTAAAAATATATAAGACATGAGATGCTAATTTTAGTTTTTCTTTATTTTATTACAGTTGTCTGGTTATATTTATTTTCAAATATTCCTTATTCATGTTGCTTATATTCGAAGAATTCTGTACATGTATGTATTTTGCACAGCACTTGGTCCTGTGTGGTAATTTTAAGTGATTTAATAAAAGAAGCTGCATCAGAATTCATAAATCATTAGACATCTCTGAATGAAATGTTGTTTTACTTAACTTACAAACAAGTCGACAATATGTCATATTTGGAGTCTAGATCATAGCTCAAATTATATTTGTTATAAAGTGTAGGATTGGAGAGAATGTTACACACTGACTTGAGAAGTTTAGCCATCTGTTGAAATCTTAGGTCTGAGGTAAGGGCATAAAACTGCACATTTTTAACAATGATATATACAGGTGCTTTAGTTATACCTTTTGCCCTCTGTGACTTTTTACTGAGAGAGAGAAGAAGGTGTTCTGTCCTGAGCAAATCTTATTTTCTTGCACTGGATTGGGGCTCAGTGTCAGCTTGAGTCAGAGACTGACCTCCAACTCAGACACAAAGATACCCAGCAAGTATATTGGTGTCTTGTTCACAAGTGATGATAGGATAGAACAGGAGATGGACAGGTGGATTTGAGGCTTTTCTGCAGCAATGTGGGAGCTTCTCTTTGTTGAATAAAGAAAAAAATGAAAATATCAGGAGGTGAAACAAAATTCAAAGCTCTTTATTTAGTATTCTTGTAGAGCCTGGCATAACCCCCCCCCCTGCCAAACACACAACACATTGCTCTATTCTTGTGGGGACCTCCAACTCAGAGTATTGGTATTGACTTAATTTCTAACCCATTTCTACAGTATAGCTGGGACCCTTGCCCTAAACCTAACCACTACTGGTTAATACCTGAACTCAATTAACACCTTGTTCCTAAAGCTAACACTTAACCCTCAAACAGCATTTATACCCATGGGAACCAGGCATTCTTCCCCACAAGAGCATTCAATGTTATGATTTATGGAAAATGGTTCCCATAATGTTAGATATACACACCCACCCTCGTCTTGCTATGTGTAGTGAAGACCATGTGTAGCCCCAGATTGACTTCCATCGATTGTACAGTCATTTTCAACCCTCTCTGTGCCCTAGCCCTAAAAATAACCCTAAAACTAACCATTACCAATGCATATTTCACCCTAACCCAACTGACACTTTGCAAAGAAGTCATCACTCCAAAGGTTAAACACTGAGAAACTGAGAATATTGGCACCACATTGTTTAGAACTTTGCCTCCCCTCCAAATGCTTAGATAATGGTTTAGGTTTTTCCTCCATCAATGCATGACAAATAAACATTTATTCACATATAGTACAGCACTTAGTATTTTCCACAAGCTTTTGTTGTGTCCTCAGTTGGAATTCTAGGTATAGCCAATAAACAGGGAGGTCGTTTAGTGTGGCAAGAGCAGTTCTGCTCTGAGAAAATGACACCTTGTCTAATTACTTTTTAAAATAAGTGTTTGGTCTGTTAACAAATTGGACAGGCTGTTAATTAAATTGGAACCTGTTTGTATCTGTGATCTAGGGATAGGGAGACAGATCCTACGATAGTACAAGGGAGTCCCCACATAGTACCCAAAACACACAATGAATGGATACAAGTCAGCTGCAAAGCAGAGAAACGGCTGCTACAAGGTCAAAGGGACGCAGGTAAAGACGCAGGGCACTGAACCTCCTCGTACCCAACCCTGCTGCCCTAGGCCCCAGTTTAGGCCATTGGTGTAACCCAGTTACTTCAGTGGCCTTGTACCAACTCAAGGTTAAAGAATCAGATTTGCCTAGTTCCATGGAGGTGTAACTTTAGGCTCAGTTTCTAAATTAGATGGCAGGCATCTGAAACTAAAGGAGGATCACAATGAGATTCTGCCAAGTTCTACAGCTCTGGTTATGTCATGGGCTACCAGCTTGAAACTACCCACAAGAGACATGGCCCTTGGTGTTTTTCAGGGCTGCAGCTATAGATAATTTTTTTAATTGGTTTATTTAATTTTCATTTGTTTCACTTTGTTCAAAGGAGGGGATAAATCAATAAAATAAAAATCTAAAACAATGAGACAAGCAATACATTTGTGAACTCAAATAATTAAAAATTGGTGCACATTTTGGATTGATTTTAACTGAGAGGCATGTGCTAAAAACAACAACCAAAAAACTCCCAACTCAATTTGAGCAAAGATAACATAGATTACAAGAAGCCATAAAGTCATCAAGTAAAAATATTAGTTATGTTGTTTGAATTTAACTTATTCTTTAATAATACCCAGCTACGGATGTAATATGTTGTTACCATTTTCAACCTTTTTTCATAATTATGTTTTTGCATTTTATGAAAATTTTGTGTTTTTTTTTTTTTTTATTTGTAGTTGTGTAAAAATATTGGTTGATGTGATTTTCTCTTCAGGGCCACCATACTGCATAATTTTTTTATTTAGCAAAAAGTGCGTAAGTTCTTATACACTCAAACTTTACTTCTATTCTTTTTTTATTTTTTTACTGAAAAAAGAAGAAATGTGAAATATTACACCCAGCAGAAAACTGTTTTGTTTTTCTGATGCTTACCATCTGCCTGATGTCAAAAGATACTTTAGATAAAAGAAAATTATTAGCTCTGATCTAATGAGAAATAAACTGATAATGAGTCTGGAGAGATGCGTTACAGTAAATTAATTAGACAAGTTAGGATACAGCTTGCAGTACACTCATGCTGTTGCTTTGTGCTCAGGCATCAGAGGCTTACATGGAGACCTTTTGGTTCATTGCATTGGTTAACAGCATTGATGTGCAGTTCAGTGCATCTGTTTTCTCAGGAAAACGCTCAGCTGCATAGCTCACAGATCAACACACAGCGAAAAAGAAGCTGTTTTTGTTCTTTACTTTGGATGTTTAGATGGGTAATTTTCTGAAATCTGCAATGTTCTCAGGTGTAGGGACCTTTTCTGCTATCTTTTGTTATTCTGTATCATAGAATTTTAGAAAACTAGTCAGGCAATGATGCCACTAGAATTACAAACATGTCACTAAAGCATCACATTCACACAAGACCTGATCTTTAGAAGGTTTACATGTCAAAGGCACAAACAGATCTTCAAAGAAGGTGCATAGTAATTGGTGTTTGCAATTCCGCAAACGGCATGTGATAATAATCAAATGACAAAATTGAACAAATTCTCAGGTGGAGGATATGCGAATGTAAACATTTAATACAAGTTATTAAAACTGAAACTGAACTTAGCCGTTTTTTTTTTTTTTTTTTTTTTAGTACTTCTCAAAGTCAGGTGCAAAGTGAAACGCAAAAATATGTGCACTCACTGTTGCAACAAAACAGCCATTGGTACAATACATTTTTTGGTAGAAAGAGAGTCTGTGAAAATATTAACCAACTAAAATAACACTGGTAGAGTTATATTAATCTGGAAAAAAATGTATACTATATGGGCACCAATTAATTCAGCAGGACAGCAGACAATATCTATACAGGTAAGCCAAATAAAAAAAACATTTACTGAACTTATATATTGTTTCAAAAAAGAGCCTTTATAGCGGCATTGGGGAGAGTGGTGTGTGGGAAGTGCACAACTCTTTGCAAGAGGAATTTTTCTTTCCTTCGCTTTAATAAACATAACTGTGGACGAAGCACGGTTATTTTATTTTTTTCTTTGTAGCACTTTGACTTAGGTTAGTAAGTGCACTATACATAATGTTAAGTATGATAAATATTTTAAATAATTATCAACATTACCTGCAATTGCATTGCAGCCTCTCTTAAACTGCTATTGAAACAAGTAACCTGCTCGTTTTAATTGGTGGGAACAAATAGTTCTCTATATTTTAACATTTGCTAAGCAATCTTTCTGGATCAACCAGAGCAAGCGCACTTATTGCACAAAAAAATGTACAGGTAATTTAGAGCCTTTTATCAAGGTTCTGTGAAGAGCCAGGCCATATATGTGCTATTCTATGAGAAATATGACAGTAATGATCTTTATTTGTAATTTTTTTCTTTCGTTTTTTTTAATATTGATTTAATATAAAACTGAGGCTGTTTTATCTACAATAATGAGAATTCACTCACCTTAGCAAGCCAGTTGTCTGACTGACAGCAATCTCATCTACTTTGATGAATTCAGATAATAATATTTTTAAACTTTGGGGGCACTCTGGGTGTATTAAACACCCACAACTAGGTGAGGAATTAATAACTCATTTTAAAGAAAAATCTGATAGTAATGACCCAGTTCTGACACCAAAAAAGGCTTGGTCTTTTACAACATTCATACTGATGCAAAGTAAGAGGACATTATGTTCCACAAAATGCTGAAGATTTTTTCTATTTAGACACACATAAGTCTTTTTATATATATATATGTAAAAATGTGCACGATAGTAACAACAGTGACAGAAACTTGTGTGAAATCATTTGAAATGTTGCAAATGCAATACCAACTTACTAAAGGTAACTGCAGTGGGAACAGATAACCTTTTATTTGATCCATCTTCAAAAAATACGCAATACGGGTCCTTTGGGTAAACTACATATTTGTCATTCTGTCCCTTTAGTTTCTGTTTTGCTGTTTCTCTAACCTGTTTTAACTTCTGCATTGCTTCAGGCTTGTGCTTGTTCCCACATGCATCATTATTTTATCACACCAAGCTAGTTTTCATCATCATTTTTTAGTGTAGACCTCAAAGTAAACCCTGTGATCTGTCTTGGAATCAGAATCCTATAAAATCAAGTTTAAAGATATATTTAAAAAAATAACTAAAACACACAACAAACACAAGACTCAAGGAATTCAATTAGCATTTTGTGGTGTCATGACCTTGTCTGGGACATCCATGTGTTAGTGATTTGCATTTCCCAACAAATTTGGACCTTTTCTGTATTAAATGACCCATTTTTCAGTTAAAACACAGCAAAATAAGGTAAAATAGCCTATTGCAAAGTCTCTTTTCAGCGTTTTTGTTTGTTGCAATCCAAAAGATATCTGGCCATCAGGTTCCTGCCATGTTGAAGACAGACAGACACACACACACACGTCGTGGAAACACACTCGCCCATCTGATTTGTCTGCCTGATAGTGTTGTCAGTGAGACTGGATGTCAGAGAGAAGGAATCAATTACAGGATCGATTTGGCTGTGCAATTAGATGGCAATGGGAATTTCTTATTTCACTTTTCGCCTGTGACATACAACTCTGGGGGGCTGTGAAGAAGGGATAAAGTGATACACTGAGATGGTTGACAGAAGAATAAAGAAAAGGTAGGATGTGCATGGATGGAAAAGCGTATGAGTGTAGTTATGTTCCTTTGAGACATGTAGGAGGTGTTTTAGCTGTCTATAGAAGCACAAAAAAGAAAGTGGTAGAAGATGGGATCAAATTTATCTCAGAGCACATATGGGAGCAGAATTACAGTCAGACCTATTTCCTTCTGTGGCCATTTCTAATCTCTCCTTTCAGACTGCTCATCCTCCTACTCCATCTCATCTTCTGGGTATTTTTCACTGAAAATTCTTTCTCAATGATCAATCTTAAATAAAAATAGGTTGTGACTTTTCAATTTTTAGTTTTTTTATTATCCATTTCTATTTCACAAAAATTAGCTTATTAATGACTAAACCAAATTTTATTTCTAACCTTACGTAAAAAATAAGAGACATTTGGCTGGATTATTTTCTGCTGCAAATTTTTTGAATGGATCAAGTGTCTTGATTTGGCCCTTTCTGGGCATTTTGGTTCTGTTTAAGTTTTATTTTTGAGTTTTCAGTTACACTTTGATATACAGTAAGTCATTCTGTGTTTTGTAGCTAATTGTTTCATTTCCATTGTGTGTCATTCTTATTTATTTTTTGGTTGTATTTGAGTTCTTATGTAGCTCTTGTTTACTCTTAGTTTCCCCCTTGTGCCATTTTCCTTTCGCCTCGCTCCTTTCTAGATCCTTCTATCAACACCTGCTCCCAATCAGTTGATTACTCATTAAATCTGCAAGAAACCACCTCATCCTCTGTCTTTGCACTTGAGTCCTCTAAAAACCTCCACACAACCTGACATGGTGAAGATTTTGACTACAATGGGCCTCTTCTGTAATAGTGAATTAAGTAGTCAAACCACTGACTTCAAATCAACTTTTGAAATGCAAACTTACAAAGTAAATATTAAACGTTTTTCACAAGGATCTATCTGCAGGTTTTGAAAAAATATTTAAATGTCCAAAATAAAAAATCAAACACAACTAAGCACACTCAGGTCAAAGACATATTGGAACAGTGGCAGCTGGTCAATAGAGGGTGCAAGGGCACCTCCCCAATAACCCAATGACCTTGATTAAGACATTAAAAAAAATTAATTACAAAATTGAAATAAGTAAATATATATAATGTTTTTAGATGTGCAAGATAGATATTTAATCTTTAATGACAAGTAAGGCTGTTTCGTTTGTTGTGAAGTATTTCAGCCCTTGGGTGCATAAATCTTGAGTTTGGTGCAGTAGCTCCTCTTCAGTGGAAAAGATGGGACCATCCTGGGACGCAGCTCTCCTGCACCCAGAGCTGAAAGCGACTTTATTTGTACACCACCTCCCACTGCAGCGCTGAGGTCACTGTCGTCTGTTAAAAGTGCAGCTGATTGACAGGTTTATTGTTCGAATCAAAGGTTATTAATTTTACATTGGCCCAGTTAAAGCTCAGCTAAACCAGTTAAAAATCAGTGTCAAGACATCAATTGATACTCATGAAAGCTGGCCATTTGTCCTAACTTGGGTTTAGCTATTTTTGCAGAGAAGAGTAAACAAAGCTTTTAATCTGTATATGGGCAAAACCAGTTATGAAATACCTCAAATATTTGCAACTGGTGATTCTACAAATATTATCTTTGCTTTAAAAGCCATTTATAATTTTCCATCCCCTTTCCTGTTATTGACTGCTTTCTTGCAAGATTTCATTAAGAAGCATTGAAATGATTGCCTTCAAAATCAAAAAAATATCAAACAAATAAAGGGTTGTGAATTTGTATACAATGAAAAGACCTTAACATGGGACAGTTGTAAATTAAGATAAACTCGGAAGGAATAGGCACACAAGTGTGCTAATTACTATCTAACATCTGGAAGCCTTTATATTTCCCAAGAAAATGTCTAAGCCAATGGCACCGTCAAGCTGAGTAAAAGACTCTTGATTTCTTTGTGTCACTACAGAGACCTACCTAATGACAGTCAGCGTTTTGCATCAAGCCATCGCCTGGCAGGACAGGAAAGGCCAGCAGAGAGATTTAATGAAGTTTCCTCTGTCAACTAATTAAAATCCTTCACAGCCGTTCTGTCATTAAGTAATGTTTTAGCATAAGGACAGGAGAGAAGATAACCTGGGACTGGTTAGGGTTTGCTACAACTTTAAACAGAAAAGATGTGCATGGATAAAGAGTTTATGGAATCTTCACCTGTTTACATGTAGTTTCCTAAATATAAAAAAAGCAACAATCAAGTTAAAGAAAACATAGTTGTGACACAAAGACCAAAAAGAGAAGGTAAATGTTATCTAATATTCATTCTTCTCCATGCCCTCTGTGTGCCTGCGGATGGGCTAATGGGCTGCGGCATCATCTCCTGACACAGGCATTTTTCTAATATGTTTGAACTGCTGGAGGACTCCGCTGGGGTTTAATTGCAAGGGAAATAAACAGATATGTACTTAATTAAATCCCCTTACTGAGCCATGTTGTTGTACATTTGCATTTTATTCAGAGGTGGAGCTTGCTCCGATTACTATGCCATGATATAGTGAAGAGGCTCTGAGTTGTTATAAAGAAACCTTCAGGTTTTTTTTTCTCCTGTGTTGCAGAGACAGGGGCCTGCTCAAGGGAGCTTTTTGGCTCACTGAACTTGTCGAAAAGCTGCACATTCAACAACTTTTAAATGATTTCAATATGCTTATTTTGATACACTCCCTGTCTGCTTGAGGGACTACCTTGCCCAAGAGCTTTGTGACTGCACTGAAGTTTATTATGTGGGATTTACACTGCATCAGTTGCATTATTGCTAAAACACAAAACTAAACGTGAACAAAATGCAGTATCCTGTTGTGAAAGTTCAGAACAGCGCAATATATTTTCACCTCTAGTTTACTAACTGCATTGGCAGATTTATAGTTATACATATGCATATATATATATATATATATATATATATATATATATATATATATATATATATATATAAATGCTAAAACAAAGCGAAACAGGCCTCAGTGTTTTAACATTATACTTTTTCAAAGTTGAATGTGAGGAACAGATTTTTGATTTTGTTATCCAGTGCTATCACTCCGTCTCACAAAGGGTCACTTCTAGGTTCACTGCACCTTAATCTATATGTCAGCCTTTCTGATATTACAGACTCTGATCTCGATTCAGACCAAACAGTACATCAATACTGACCCAGGCCATGGTGCGTAAAATACAGACCGAATCATTGAATTTGGACTATATATGGGATATCATAGAATTTTTTAATTTGTGCATTTGATCTATCAAGATCCAAGTGTCCCACATGTAAGTATAGCCAGTGAAAGATCAGTTAGAGTGAACATGTCTTGTCGGCGGCTCCCTGTCTCTCTGCCTGTCTGCTTGGTGAACCACTCAACCGGAGCTCAGCTCTCCCTCAGACTGACAGTTGTCCAATTGAGACCCGATGGAAGCATCACACAGTCCAATGATAACTATGCAAAGCAATGTGTTTTGTTTATGAAGCACCAAAACAGCTCCTTTGAGAGGTTCGATCCACATAAAAGATAATGGGCTGGAAAGAAAAAATCTGTTACCAAGGTGTTTCTGTAACATTCCTCCTTTACAAATATATTGTAGTGTCCCACAATAAGAAGCAACTTTACTGACCTTTTTTTAAGGACTTTTTGGTTGCAAATTATAAAGTCAGCTTGTATTTAGAAACAAAATGGTGTGTGTTTAAGGTGAGCTGTTGTTTGAGCATTATGTCAGCTTTGTAAACCGAATTAAGCCTGTATTTGAGCAAAAAGCAGTGTCCAGAGAGTGGGGAAGGAAAAACAAAAAACTCAACTCAAACTTTATTTATAAAGCACATTTAAAACAACCGGGGTTGACCAAAGTGCTGTACAGGACTCACAGTTAAGGAACATAAGATAAAAACTGAAGGCTAAAATATATAAACACATAAAAATAGAATAGGTTAGATGTTTCAATTAAAATACATTTTAGAATAAAATAAAATTTTAAATAAAATTTTGCCAAATGTCAACTTAGGCTTGATTAAAAGCCAGGGAGAAGAATTTTAAGAGGATTTAAAAACCTCAAAGGAGCCTGCTGATCAAATATGCCAAGGCAAGTTATTCCAGAGTCTCGGTGCCGCTGCCATAAAGGCACGATCACCTTTGGTTTTAAGTCTGATTTTAGGCATCGGCAGTAGCAGCTGATTAGAGGATCTCAGTGTTCTGGCCGGGGCATGGATTTGGAGAAGCTCAGTCAAATACTGTGGGGCTAGACCATTAAGAGCTTTAAAAACAAACAATAAAATTTTTAAATCTATTCTAAAAACAACCGGTAGCCAGTGCAATGAGGCTAGAACAGGTGATATGTGGTCACGTTTGCGTGTGCCTCCCTAAAAAAACAAGCCTCCCTAAAAAAATGCTTCCTAATTATCATTGTGCTAAAGGTTATTATGCATTTACAAAGCAATCCTGAGCTATGTGACATGTAAAATATATCAATTTATATCTGATGAGTTGTTTTATTTTACTAAGGGGATTTCTTCATAACATGCATAAGAAAACTGTGGATAACTATTTTCTAAGAGAATAGAAAGTGAATTGTGGTTGATTTATGTAACCCTGGTAAACCTAGATTCTTAATTTTAGCCTCATGGGATTTCTGGCTCTAAAATCTGGTATTTCGGAGTTTGTAATATTGCTATTTGAGATTTTTTTTCTGTGGTTTATTTTAAAACTTTATTGTTACATTAGATTATTGAACAGCAGGTCATGTGTTTGCAAATTCTGTGAGGCAACTGACAAGACTTTGTAAAAAAAAATATGAACAAGTGGATAACATCTTCAGAGGATAATTTTGACACCACTATCTAATATTAGATTTTTTTTCTTCATTAAATATGCAAGGTACTCTCTGGGGCCAGAGAGCCTGTAGGATACGCTACAACAGGAAATGCCTCATGTGGTGGATCCATTTATCCATTGGCAGCCTAGTTGCTCGGACCACCAGCATCCAGCTGCGGCAGTGACAGTTTTAATTTGGTAGCTGGCGGTCAGCGTGATTAGCAAACTGCAGGGAGCTTTTATAAAGTGGACCAACTAACTTTGCCACCTACAGTGTGGGAGGAGAGGAACATGCAACCAACAATGAGAAGGTCCAAAGTGGCTATTAACAAGTATTATTTCGATCATTCCTGAGTTTTAAAATGAGAAAAGCTTCTCTCTATAAATTTAAGACTTAAGCATCTTTATTTTAAAGCAAAGGTGTAAGAACATCACATATCAACATTGAATGATTTTGTTAATATATGCTTTTTGTCAATTGCACCTAATTATTTCATGAATCACCATTAGTTAGATGTTACATGTTCTTACACGAGTAAACTCACCACACCTTCATGCAGACTCCCTGCTTCATTTTCCAGTTGGCAGGGAGTTGATGTGTTCAAACATGATTTATTGATCATGTAGAGCATATTAGTTTACCCACTGTGTTCAGTTAAAAAGCAATAACGCATTTTACACCCCCTGTTCCATGCGAAGGCAATAACACTAAACTAATTATGCAAACTGGGGACAAAATTGTGATTTGTAAAAGCCTAAGCTGCATGCTGACTCTAAACCACCTTCAGTGAGACACTGAGTTTAAAGCTAACACAGTGAGAAGTGATTAATACTTTGATATCTTTTCTTTTTAGTCTGAGTAAAAATAGTTGCCATGAGGCCAAGGCAACGTTTGTTTTTGATAGAGAGAGACCAGACACATGTAAAAGCTATTATATTGAGGTGGATATTTTCTTACAAAGGTTTATTGTCCTGCGTTCAATCATTCTAACCTATTTCATCTATGGCAAAAATTAAATAAAGGTTTGGATTTTTGTGCAGCACAATCAATAAACAATCTCGGCCGAGCATTTCACACCAACATTTCTTCATCTTAGTGGAGGAAATCTATCAAGAATTTCCTCCTCAGCCGTAAACTCATAGAACTAGATAATAACACACAGCAATCATATGCAAATATGTTTGAAGCCATATTTGTATTAGGTAGGAATATTGATTCCACCAAATTGTTTTATCATGCAGGATGATTAATACTTCTTACATAAGCACAATAGGGAACATCTATTTGCTGCAGTGAATGCAGTCTTTCTACGTGCTTGTTTTTTGTGTTGAGGTTAGCGTTCTGAAATCCCAGCTGTACAGCCCAGAGTGCCACATTTAAAGCTCTCTGGCTATATTAAATATTTCATTTATATAAAAAAGACACTTATGAGGACTGCAACGCTTTGGCTTTTGTTTATATATTTTTTTAACACTCTAACTCCATAGGCAGCATTTTACTGACATTTATCTAAATGATAACTGCTTTAAAAAGGCACAAATAATCTTAATTTGCACCATGAACAGTCAAATAAGTAACAAGTGAAACAAGACATTTCTGCTATATTCCTGCCTTCATATATTTGTAGATCAATTAGAAAATGATCACTGCTGCTAGTGCATGTATATACTAACTGTAATGAACTTTGGTAAAAGTGTAAACCTCTAGAAAGGAGTAGTTTTTTTTCTCTTCATCCTTCTTTGTATTTTATCTATATGATGTGCCAGTAGGTATCCTCATTCTTTAGTGATTTTTTTACATATCAGTCTTAAAAAATAGGCCATAGGTGATGTGTTAGTCCAACCAATTATCATTTAATTTTGCATGATCCAAACAAACATGACTTATGATGACTTGTAGAACTAATTTGGTTAACTGCACTTCCAACAAACAGGCAAAGAGTAAATCAAACTTGTGTTTTAAAATTAAACACCTAATTATGTGGAAACAAGGCATAAGATGTGTCTAACTTCCCAGTGTGTGTTCAGGAGATTAATGCTTTTAACTCATCAGTAGTTTCTAGGTGTTGTCCCTTAAGATTCTTATCATTCATAAATTCATAATTTGTGTTTTGTTGTGATGAATCAAAGGGACCTTACAGAGCAAATGACCCTACCATTTTTCATCGCCTAACTGGAAGAACTGCAGTATTTGGGACCTAGTTGGCCTTACGAAACAGTCTAGAACACGTTAAGAACCTGCTCCATTTTACAGCTAAGCAGATGCTTTATCAATTACTGGACATATTTTTTTTTTAAAAACAAAAAACTGAACTGAGAGCAAAGACTTTGAGATAGAGAAGAAAACAGTCAAATTTAGAGGGGAAAATATTTACCCACTGAAAAATATATTTTTGAGGGGCTGTTTTTCTTTGGAAATAATTTCTAAATGTCAATTTATTTTTCACTAATTGTATGATAAATTGTTTTCTCTCAAGACTTTTTCTTTAGTCTCAATTACCATCAGTTTTTATTAGTGAGGACATTTTTTTTCTCTGAAAATATTTATTTGACCCTTTGCAATTGCTTTTTTCTTTTATTAAATAAAAAAAAAAATGAACTTCCTATAACTATTTCCCTGGAGTCCCAAAGCCTTAGAAATTGTGATATGCTTTCTGATGTTTTTTCCTTTTTTTTCTTTCAAATGTCTTTGGATTGCATAGTCTCTTTATAACTTTTCCTCTAATGCACATTGCCAAACAGATTTAATTAGCAATTAAATCATACATTTTCCAGCTCTTAGCAGTGGTCATGCATTGGTGTAGCAAGTGCAAGTGAAGTGAGTTTTGCAAAAATCTGGGTTATCACATTATATTCCTATTTTACAAGGTTGGAACTTTTTACACAGATCCTGTTTGTTTAGATTTGGCCAGATAGTTTATTCTTCTAACAAAACATTAATTTAAATACATCTTATAATTCAATTCTAGTTATATTTTAAAGAAGTTAAAATGAGTTTGATGTAAAACCTTTATGTGTGGATAAAAAGAACATATGTAAAAGTGGTAATTTGGAAAGCTTATTTAAGCCTCTCATGCTACTTGGCCATTTGCAAATTTCCCAGTAAGCATTAGATCTCTCTTAAACAGTGTGTTCTCAAGGATAAAGAAATGCACAGATTTAATCTAAAAAAGAATCATACATTTAAATGATTCAAATGCAACTGCTATTTACTTTACGTTACTCCTCCTTTAGACCAGTCTGGATTAATTTTTCTTCATCGTATGCCGTTATCACTCCATAATGGAAAAACATATTAAACTGAAATGAAAAGAATTGCCCAGGATTTGAGGAAATGTGGCATCCATCAGCTATTTTCCTCCCTTTTATCGGTGGTAATTGATATTTGAGGCCTCGTTTTGTGCCCAGGTCTCCTTTTTTTTCTAAATGGGCTTTTGTAGCGCAGAGAAAACAGCTGAGGATGTGGAAATGGAATTGGTTGTGTGTCGGTGCATGAGCGAGTGGGATTATCCCAGTGTAATGTCAACCTTATTAAAAGAGTTTATTCTTTATAGATCAGGAAATCTTTGCTGAAAAGGATATAGTCCTCTCTGGTGTCTGTAGAGCTGTGTGGGCCATGGGGGGTACGGGGATTCTATGGCCACAAATGAGAGTGGTCTTTTAACAGTAGATCAACAAATATTTACTCATAGTAACAACACAGAATAACTTTAAACTTTGTAGATAATATTATTGTGTTTCGTAATAAATTCAAACAAATAAGACAAAAATATATTTGTTGTAAAACATTTCTATATCTTTTCTGAAATGTTTTGTTGCAAAGCTACTTCCTTGCACTCTGTCACATCAAAGCATGAACAGAAATGGCAGGATACAGGTTTCTGATTCCTTTTGCAAGAGTTTAATTGACAGATGAGCAGCTTTCTTGCTTCAGATGACCTAGAGGCAGTTCTGGGTAGAAATCGAATAGAGACAGATGACAACAATTTCACACTTCAGACCTTCATTTTTCTTTTCTGTTGCAAAAAAACAGGAAACCTGTTTTCAAACCACCTCTAAATTATTTATACCTTTTTTTTCCAATGATAAAGAGCATGCTTCTCTTTTGACTTTGGCTCTTTTTCATCTACTTCTCCTTTGTGGTAGAGATAACTTTGCAGGACTCTTTGGCCACTCATCCTGTTATGTACTGAATAAAGAAACATATACTGGTCTTGTTGATGGGTTAAGGACCTTGAAAGTCCAGTTCAGATCTACCAGAGTAACTGCATGTACCCTACAATCACCTCCATACTTTGAGACACAATAAACCTTTTGGCAATGACAAATATTACAGTGCCATCTTGTTGGACTGCCCTTATGACCAAAAAAGACCCTTGGTCTATGGCTATTGCTTCAAATATATAATTCTGAATTAGGTTGTCTTGCAATGGAGATGCAGACATTTTTTATGCATTAAGAAACCTCTAAACAAATTTTAATGGTTGTTTTGGAGTCTTAATGAAAGAAAAGTATTGAAACTTGCTGTCAGTTCCTATTCTGCACCGTGTGAAATGACAAAAGACAGTAGAAAGGCTGCAGATCCTGCTGAGCAGAGTTGGGCTTTGTTTGAATTTGAACAAATCTGATTCCTTGTTTTCATTATGGTTCCTATCGAATCTTGATTCTAAGTGTTTTTAAGTAGGAAAATCTGAAATGTTTACAGGTTATAAATCAGCTGGCTAATCTGGACAAAATGGTCTGAATGTCTCAATGAAATTGAATTCCTTGTACATCTAACTTTTGTTCAACCTCGCTATAAATTATCACTTAATTATTTTCAACATGAACTTAAATATCAAACCTATTAATTCTAACATAATCTTGTGAATTTTATTTTAACAAATTATAATTTTCACGTGGTTGTTTATTGTTTGAACCCTCATTAAACCGAATTTACATGTATCCAGTCCCTGATTCTTCAGGTACTTATAACGTATATGTTATTTTATTTACCTGGTTCTGACTGTTGTGCAGTGCTATGCGCAAGGTGCAGACTAGGTGTCTGAGCTGGAGGAAAAAGCAGCACAGAAGAAAGGTATCCGCATGGAGTTTATTAGCATTTCTTACTGCACCTCAGTTCCACTCAGTTAGATGTGGAAGTGGTAATGTTTTGCTCATTGGGACAGAGGAACGATTAGTTTTCGTACTCCACTTTTCAGTTATTGGGTTACATCATAAGAAACAGATCCCAAATTAACTACAATAAATGATACGTCAAGGCTCAGAACTGAAGGATCCAGTATACAAGGCGGATAAACAGATTTCTAAAAACGTTCATTGAAAACAGAACCGGGTTGGTCACTGTCTAAGGCAGGAGACAATAGGTTAATGTCCACATCTTTCTGGAAGTGGATGATCATGAACAAGTTAGTCACTAACCTGGTCTTACCGTTCAGTCTGAGTCCAGAGGTAGAGGATGGTTGTGTGGCAGTCGCCGTACATTTTAGTACAAATGTTGATGTTTAAAAGGAAATATAGAGGACCAGCCAAGGGCCCATCAAGGAAAGTGGGGAAATTTTGAATGGCTACTACTGTAAGATGGAGAAAGTATAAAAATTCTCCGCTGTAATTGCAGAAGCTGCGTTAATTGAGAGGAGCAAAAAATTCCCCAAGGAAACCTACCTTAGCATAACACTGGTACTAGCTACGTTTACATGGACACAAATAATCGGATTGAAGGCCTGATCAGATCAAAAATGTTTTATGTAAACATGTCAGACTGAAGATTCTAATCCGATTCGGTCCGATCGGAAATAAATTAAATTCCGAAAGAGAGAGGTGGTTTTTGCCGATCGCCATTCTGATTGGCGTCAATGTAAACACCCATTCGGATCTTAAGAGT
>NW_015150530.1:206586-209990 GCF_000732505.1 Cyprinodon variegatus
GAGTGTAGCAAGGAACTAACTTGTCATTTTCTTATTCAACTTAAAGCCACAGCACAAACAGATAGTTGTGCACAAGCTGCTGTGGTTTCTTCTTTGTTCATATTTGACAGTTTCCATTTTCAGTCGGCGGACTGGGCATCGAAACAATGCGGGGGAGTTAAAAGGTTTGAACCTGTTCCAACTGATTACCCTTATGCCCAGCCCTACTGTTGACTACTCTTAAAAACAATATTGTGGACAGTTGCTTTAGATTACGTTTAGGAATGCAGACCCATTCAATTAATTTAGATGTTATTGGAAAGTCCTTTTATTTCAGTAACAAGTAGTAAATGTTGTATGGGCCTCTGAGACATTTTTATCAGGTTTTTATTAGTACCACAATGATATAATTTGCCAAATGTAAAAGCATTTGTAGTTTATATTTAGATTTAATTCTAAAATGCCCTTATGGTTGTTTCTTAAGGACTAGTTACTAAATTAGAACTTAGTTTCTTAAATGTCTACTGTGTACATCCTTGAGGGTTCTATTTTTAGAGGATCTATAAACAGAATTTAGAATTGCTAAACTGTGGAGCTTTGTTTACATCCACTTGGAACTTTAGATATTATATATTCATTATCACACAAAAACTTTACCTTGGGTCGTATTTTATATAGAACCTGGTATGCTTTAAATTTATTTACTTTAAATTATGAATAAGATTTACTTTTTACCGCCTTTTGTAGGAACTCCTTGTGGATTCTGAAAAAATAAAATAAACACTGTCTCTGTTTGGTTTTTTTTTAAAGTCGGTTAAAGTAGTGAGAGTGTTTTTCTGTACCTCTGTGTTGTACATTGAAGGGAAAAGGTAAAACTTGTGAGTCGAATTTACTGCTCCCCATTACATCATACCAATACAAAAACAAAGTGAAGAAAAAATTACGATTAAATAACACAAATTACAGGAATAATAAAAAGTCTAATATGTGCATAAAGGATGTAACTTTGAAGTGATAATTTTATTTAAGAAAAAAGAAAACAAGTCTCACTGGAACAAATATTCTGATCTATTGAAATTTGACTGTGGTCTGGTAAAACAATCAATAACAAACTGGACACAGGATGCAAGAGATCCAACATTCGACAGCTGATGTTTTAAGCACACTACGGGGGAACATCTTGCTGGTGATTTAAGATTTCCATCTTGGATGTAACTGGCATGTTGTTGTTTTTTTCCACAAAGGAAAAAAAATAAACAAATTCTGCTTTTTAAAATTGGCATTAATGATGATGTGTGGACATAACCCTTTCATTTCTCTTCTCTTTAGAATCTTTTTTATGTCAGAATGATTAATAAATTAAGTTAATTTGCAGATTTAAAAAATCTGTACAAAAACTGTTATTTTGCTTTTTATGATCACAGTAAAAAACACAACTCTAAATATCCACTTACTTTGATAATAGGCAACTGAGTACATTGAAATAATGAATGACTCAATCATGTTTTATAGTTCTATATCTAGTTGTCTCTGCCTAAATAAATAGCTAAAAGAGAAGCTGTGATGTTTATAAACGTTCCTTTCATAGGTCCTGACTGCAGGACTACACGGATGCTTGAGCGAGAAGCACATAAAATCAATGACACTCAACAAACCCTTGTGTAGTCGGCTGTTATGTGTTATCACACAAGCATGACAGCCACTGAAAAGATAACAAAGGACCCTCACAGCTATAAGCAATATATTAGATCAAGACAAGCCCACAAGAACCACTTGAGAGTGGCAGCATTGAACACTGATTTTAACACATACATCAGTATGCTTAGCTCAAATATCATTGCTTGTAAAGACAGTATTTTTCCTGATGAGAATAACTTGGTAAAAATGAATTAATGGAAAATCCTGTTTTCTTTCCTCCTGTTATAGACACCAAGAAGTAAGCAAATATCAACGTGAACTTTTCCAAAACAAAGTTGTTTTAAAGAATGGTTTTTGAATGCATAAATCAGTAAGACAAGTTTAGAAAAATCCCTTTCATCTAAATGCTTTAAAATAATACAGCACATAATATTTTATCAATCTTATGCAGTTTAACTTAGTCCTGAATGATAATCTGGAACCGGCAGAATCAAATTCTTCCTATGACTCTTTCTTTTCTTCAAAGGAACAGATACTTTGACCCCATAGGAATTCTAACAACCTAACAACAAAAATACTTACATTTACAAGTTTCTTAACAAATGCATACATTCATCTACAGCCTTAAAGAAACTTCTTGCATTTGCTGAATATGCTTTTGTGCAAAACAGTTCCTTTTCTGCTAGGCTTCTTTTGAACGTGTTTACTCTCTGTTTTGATATCTTTCAGCCCAAAAGATGTTCCAGTATAGTTGTGACTGGATGTGGACAAAGCTTGCAGAAAAAGTATGGCCCTAATTAAAAGCTAAACTCTTTTTTTTTATATGTCATACAACTACAACTACCTCCGAAGGAAGCCGAAAATTAATGTATCCACATAGAAGGTTTTTGGCATAAAGATGAGACCACAAACAAGTGCTTGTGTGGAGAAGTAAATAAATGTAGTAACTGCTGAAACACAACTGCAAATGTCGCCATTATTTATGTGTTAATGCATACGTGTCAAGAGTTAAGGTTTATCTTGGCTCCAATGTGCTAACGACCTAGTTTGTAGCTAGTTACAGTAGCTAGTTATTAAGCTATTCAAAGAGAGCTGCAAAAGAGGTTACAAACTTGTCCACTCCTAAAGCAGGATTCAGATGTTGTCCATTTTGCCTCTTCATGTGCCCAGGACCTTCTGTCCGACCAAGACAAACATTCAGACTTTTAATATAACTTTATATGAAACTTTAAGCGCCCGCGGATCAGGTCGCCGAGGTCTCCGATACTGTATATCACCGGTGGGGTCCCGGCTCCGCCGTACCAGGCGACGTTGTGTGCCTCAATTTAGTCCTCGTCATAAGGGTTTTTGAACCGCTCTTCGTCTGACCTGTCACCCAGAGCCTGTTTGCCTTGGGAGACCCTACCAGGGGCATTTAGCCCCCGACAACATAGCCTCTGGGATCACCCAGGCACTGAAACCCCTCCACCACTTAAGGCACGTACCACCGGGAGGTGGCCCAGGGGACTGCCCAGGACACTCTGGAGAGACTATGTCTCTCGGCTGGCCTGGGAGCGCCTAGGGCTTCCCCCAACAGAGCTGGAGGAGGTGTCTGCGGAGAGGGAAGTCTGGGAGTCTCTGCTTAGTCTGCTGCCCCTGCGACCCGGTCCCGGATAAAGCGGGAGACGACAACGAGTACGAGTACGAGTATGAAACTTTAATCATAGATCGATTAACAGTACCGTATTTTCACGACCATAAGGCGCACCGTACTAAAAGGCGCACTCTCAGTTATGTGTCCCATTTCT
>NW_015150530.1:211690-230700 GCF_000732505.1 Cyprinodon variegatus
AGGGCGCACCGCACATTTTGAGGGGAAAAAAAGACATTTAAGTGCGCCTTATAGTCGTGAAAATACGGTAGTGGCCATTCCAAATTTCCCCAAATTCCTTGATGGGCCCTTGGTTTGGTCCCCTACAGTTCCTTTTTTAAACATAAATCTTTGTTCTAAAATATTCTTTCTGTCATGATTTGTGGACATTAAGATCTAGAGAGGAGCATCATCCCCTGGTCAGACTCTGTAATTCAGTGAAAGGGTGGAGTCAGAGTAAATATGCAAGAAATATGAAAGAAGAGGTCACTCAAGTTGCTGGAAGTTGAAGGGGATTTTCCTGGGAGTTGCAGGAAATTGGGTGGCCATTTGAATGGCGCTTGACTGGGAAGGGCCATTTTGAATGGCTGCTACTGTAATCAGATCCAAAACCACAGCTCGATATACAGTATGCAGGCATTGACTGGTCCTCCCACAAGTAATACAAAAAAGCCATCTTAAATCTAAAATCAAAAGGCTGATTCCTCTCCATCACATTCCTCTCTCTTAGGAGGGTCAGTCATACCACAGTTTAATATATAAATGTAACAAAGAGCAAGGAATTCACATGGATTACTGTAAACATTTAAATACCACCAAACCACACGGACATAACAATGCCTGCTGGATAATGTAACTATTCTGAGTTTTTGGAAATGGAAGAATTAGGAGGGAGCACATTTCTTGGGATTGTCAACGTGTCCTTACTGGACGCAAACTTTGAGGCACAGTTGTGATCTTTAAATGAAAATTGCTTGGTTTGGTGCATGCACATGGTTTTATAAATGAGAATTTATTATTATTTTTTGGTGTACTCCATTTTTGGCTGTTTAGCGTGGCTAGAATGGATTCCAAGCAATGTTTTATAGATAAGACCCTAGGCCCTCAGTCTGGATGCATGCCTTAAAAACAAGTGTTTATGATGATCTCTCTGCAACTCCATGTCAGACCCTGTGGATATCTGAACACAGTACTCTTATGCAAAGCTTGAAACTTATCCCAGATGGGTAAAATAGCAACTCCCTATCTTAAAGGTTGATAAATTATATAATCTACCAATTTTTCTAATTGGCTTTTTGCATATAGAGAGGAGGAATACAAAGTCTGGAAAATGCAAAAACAAAATTTAAATATGTTAAAGAAATTACACAGGCATATATTTTTAAGTATAACTGGAAATACTTTCTGTTTTCATCTTTGTTTAGTCAAAGTTTGTTTTATTAATAAACTAAAGAAGTAAATATTCTTTCAGTTTAGCCTAAGTAATTTGGGTCTTGTACAATTCACATAATTGTTCTTCCGTATATCTATCCATTTTTTGCATATCACTCCCAGCAGAGCGGCTGCCAACGTTCAATAGTCATCGGGCGAGAGGCGGGGTTCACCCTGGAAGCATTGTTGATCATTCATAGGCCACACAGAGACACGCAGGACAGATAACCATGCACAGCCTGTTTCGCTTCTAAGGGTTATTTAGTTAGACCAATTAGATGACAATTAATGTCTTGGGACTGTGGGAGGAGAGTGCCCGTGCATACATGGGAGAACATGTTAACGCAAAGTCAACACTGCACTTGCAATCAAGCTAAAAATATATAATATCTGCGTTAAAAAAATAAATAAAAATAGAAATTATTCATATGTTTTATTTTCCATTCCAACTGACCTTGCCCATTAGGGAATCAGTTCTATTGTACACACATAATTGGTGGGGAGATTATCTCACATTCTGGTGTTTATTACAGACAGGTCTATGTGTGAGTGCTTTGGTGAGAGAGAGGCTCATAGAGCAGCTGCTGATCAATAAAAAGAGGGAACAATCCATTCTTTTATATTAGTCTTCAAAAATAAAAACTTTGTCGCTGATGACTCTTTTTAAAAGGCATTTTTTATAACGGCCGAAAAACCTACTAAATACAAGTCACAGTAGCAAAGTTTGCTAAACTGTAAGAAAAGCAAATCCCCTGATTTCAAGTAACACTTTTAAAAGGCGCTCGTTCATTTATTTTGACTTAGTTTTATCATTTATTTCATCATCATTTGATCAGTTGAAATTGATCAAAATAAATAATGGGAGCTCATACCTTTGTTTAAAGTGATAGAGCCCTATATTTAGTAACCACATGCTCATTTTTATGACCGTATGAAGCACAGTGGTGTTTTGTGCACTGTAGAACCTACAAACCATCTGCAATATAACGTTGTTAATTCACCAGGTCACCAAAGCACTATGACAACAAGTAACAAACAAAACAATAATCAATGCAATCACCACTCAGTGTTATCCCAACAATTGTCAGGTTTTAAAAAGAAAATTTTGTTCATATGCAGCTGGAGAAGCACAACAAAGGAGAGCTAGGATGTGAGCCAACATTTCTCTAATTATGTTCAAGCAGATGAGCTTGGAACACATTCTTACAAATATGTCTCAGAAAGCCGCTTGGACAAAGTGCTTCTTCTACGATAGGTTTATGTTGAATTTTTTATTTATCATTAGTGCTGAAAAAGGACCAAGGGCGCAGTTTGCAACATAGATCTTCTTTGACTGATATTTCATCAACCACCCTAAAAAAGTTTTTCTGCTGGAAAAAACTCTCTACAGAAGGATTAATAAACACATATGAAATGGGAATTAGAAAAAGGAACAGACCAGACCGTGTTGTAGAGTACACAGCTCATTTAATGCTCTCTGACAGATAGCTTGAACACAAATCAAACACTCAGACTGTAAAGACTGTCTATATATATATATATATATATATATATATATATATATATATATATATATATATATATATATAAACATAAATATATTAGGCTGCAACTCAGTTTTTCTCCATTTATTTTATATTAGTATTTCATCTGTCTTTACAGCTACCAAATGTGTAGCCTTAGCTGAAACTATAGCGTTGATATGAAATGGCATTGCTGTGTAACTACTGTAATATTCGTGTTTGATTATCTTAAGTAAAGTAGGAAATGGTTGTTAAAGAGTCTTTGGGAGGACATACAGACAAATGCTTGTCTACATCAAAGTAGGTCAAAACCAGAACAGAAAATGGATGGTCATCTACCTTGCAAAGACAGTTTTTGTCGAAAGTGGTAACATCCTACTTCCCCTTTAATTAATTAACACAAACCATTGGTTCCACAACCTTCCAGTGGGTGCAAGATTTTTGGGTCTTCAGATCACTGCCTTAAGACCACATTTTGTCTAAGACCCTCCTTATTAATGCATAAATTACTGTATAAATCAACTGGAATTTGAATGCATTACGTGAAAACAATGTTTTGGATTCATACTACTGTATATATCAGTATTCAGAGCCTATGGTCCTGCTGCAATTCTTAGCTGTTTGATTTTTATGTTTGACCCTATTGTGTGTATTTCCAGATTTTAGTAATGGAAATTATTATATAGTAACCATCATGGTCCACATGTTTTAACTCTCCTAAAACCAAACAGATTTGATGGTAAAGGGAGTTCCAAAAGCATTTGATAACTTTTGGAATCAGTGGTAAAGTGTATTTTCCTTTTACCCCATCACTGTCACATCTGTTATTATAACAAAAGTACTTATCTTTAACCTTATCACACAATCCAGTTTGGATGTCACCTTCTCACACCTGCTTCTTATATAATAACACAACATCTTTTTATCTCTTATGTTCCTTTCTCATACACACCGGTACATATGACTGTTGGCTTCCCCCACAGGCTTTTTTCAATCAGAGAAGATTTTTTAAAAAGATTTCCCTGAGTTTCATTAGCACTTCAGCAACACGTTTGATTGCATAAGTGCATTTTTAACTTTGAATTGGCTCATATTTTGTTTGTTGGAATCTGTCCCTCGTTCTCTGCTGATTATGGCGAGTCACTGGTGGGCGCAGAAAATGTGCTCTTACATTTGTGCTGTAAGTAGGAGTTCCCTGTAAGTAGGTTTGTGGCCAACCATCGACCCCCGAGCTTTAAAAAGCCTGACGTGCCGATTCCGATTTAGATGAATACAGATTTTTTTGATCACGGAAAAAACCCTTAGACATTTCAATTCTATCTCACTGTAAGGTATTAATCAGTACCTGTGAAACAATAAAAACTTCTGAAATTATTACTCTCAAATATAAATCAAGGTTTAGTGCATTGACTTTTAAACATTTGCAGAGGTGCAAGGTGGAAAGGTAAGGTGCTCAAGGATATTGCTGGAATCCTCTATTATCTTTTTGAGATAAGCACCAACTCATTAGCTTTGACTTATGTTGTATATTTCTTTATGTTTTACTTTCTAAAGCATAAATATCTTTAAAATACAAGTTTTGCACAACTCACCCTTCCTGTTATTTAACTATTAAACAACTTTGCCTTTCAAAAGGCATTTTAAAGGGTGTTTAAATCTGTGTTATATCACCCATGTCCTATAAGTTGTGCAGAGACAAATTCTTTGTAAAATCCGGCAGTGTCTTTTTATGTTGTTGTACTGGATTTGGTCAGTTGACTGGTACATTAACTTTAAAAGAGGGAAGTTTTAATCTCATGCTCCTGTCGCTTGATGACAGCAGTTTTGATGTGCACTAACTGTTGGGTAACTGATCTGAAGCAATGTGACAAAGCATTTGTCAGTCTGAAAATGTGTGTGGGATTTAAGCCATTGTTCAGAGTGTGTTGTCTGCAGATCATTAACAAGCGAAGCCTGTGTTTCAATTGTGCTCATCCTTCCCTAATTACTGGGAAATGTTTCCCACTAGTCCCATGAAGCCTCTCTCTATCACCCCAAATGACTATACTTGGAGTGTTTCCTGTCCTTTGTTAAAAGCGTTTATTTTAAACACAAAAGCTTACTGGACCTAAAAGGAGGTGAAGACTACCCATGACCTGAAAATAATGTTTGAATTTTATGGGTCCCTAAGGAAAACAGTTGGAGGAAAAGGTAGACATGTTTTTTTTCCTGCTTCAAAGAATAGGGATGATTACATTTTTCTATTTTTTTTATTACTATGTTGAAAAATATATACATTTTATCAGAAAAACAGATAAGTTCAGGAGTATATGAAAGCCTGCACATGAAAATTAAACCTTCATCCTTCTCAAGTGTAACTGGCTCTCCTATTTTCCCCCTTAGGTTAATTGTATTTCCAATCGTTTTTGTTTTATTTTTTCATTTTAAGCCTCTATATAATAGGAAAGATACTTGGAAACTCAATTATATCTTCATGCCATTTGAGTTACAGGCAACCCAAACACTTACATCCTCACAAACCATCAAAGTCTTAGCTCTACAGTTTCAGATAAAGGGACTGGAACGGCTCTATTGCATAGAACAATGCAAATGTTCACTTGCACTTGAGCCATTTTTATGTAATGATACAAATTTTTTTATATATATAACCAAACTTCACCTAATAATAATTAATAAAAATTATTATTGAAGTTTTAAATAATGCGTGAGTTGTTTTTGCCTTGGTTTTGTGTCTTATTTTTATTGCTTGTATTATTTTTTTATTCGCTCACTACCAGGTGGTTAAAGGACAATATACTGTAATGTAAACGATCAAAATATCCCAATTTATCAAATTTTTTAAAAATAGGTAATATTGCCCTAGGAGCCACTTGAAATGTTCTGCATTTTAAGATGAATATAGCCTCTGCAACATTTATTCATCACTTACACATGTATTAAAGTGATGACTTGTATCTGTTGTAAATGTGAGGTGACCTCTTCTTTATTCACTTTCTCAAATTTTATACAAAAAATGCAGCCTGTATAGATCTTCCAGAATTTTTTTGTTTTTTTGTTACAGTGTTCAATGCATAAAAAACATACTGTAGCATTGTATTTTATTGTAGTTTACCTTTGTAGTTGATTTAAATAAAAGGCAGTTATGCACATGGGGGACAGTGATTGGCCAGAAGTAAACCATTAGGTCTTAAAAAATAATTGAAACACATACAGGCACCTCTGCCAGTTTGAACCTAAAACATATAAGGTCCAATTTATTACTTTATTTGATTTTTGATTTATTTACCAGGACAGTTTATATTTACAACAGTCCACCTCTATAACATGATTGAATTTGCCAAAGGCTAGTTTTCATCTTTTGGCCAGTTGTATAGAGGCACACTGGGAAAAGCAATTGCACATGCAATTGGTGCAGTTGTGGGTGATCTCCTATTGCTGCTTGCACAATTGATGTTCAAAGTGGTAAGGATTGCCTTATTTAAATGGGGATTTTGCATGTGCTACTGGCTGTTACCATGGAGATTTTGGTAGAGAAGGTTGTATTTTATTTTGACTGTACCAAAAGCAGTTGCAGTTTGCAGCAGCACTGCGCATTAGAGATGCAAACAAATGATCAACTTACAATTAGTTATGAATTGATTGTTTGTTGGATTGAAATTTATTTCACCGGATTGACTGATAACAGCAGCATAAACAGACATCTTTTAGTGTTGTAGTGAAGGTTACAAGATAACTATTCATTGATTAGACATGCTGGAACCGAGTCCAGGGCTGTGTCCGAATGTCCGCCATTTTATATGAGTATCCGAATGTCTAGTGGATGAAAAAGTAGTTGACTCAAAACTAAAAAAAAAACAAGAAAAAATAGGTTAAAGTGCTGTAGCTACTGCAGATTCAGCACTACAGACATATCACAGGCAATCATAACAGCATTTCATTTGTAACATAAATAACAATTGTCCTTTTTCAAAGGGTAGACTTGTTGCAAGCTTCTTTCTCCCTTGATTAGGTGATTGTGATTAGGGGCAAACGTGCACAAGTGTTAAGCGACACCAGACAGCACAACATTTCTATTAGAGACACCTTCGATTTTGATGGTGTGTTGGAAGAATGCATTAAGTTACTAGAGTATGAATTAATGGGAGACACTTTTCTAAGCAGTTTTGGTGGATTCTGTTTGTGACATTCCTTACTGTAGAACACCCAGCACTTCATCAGTTGTACTGATAAATAGACAATTTTCATGTATCGGTTTGATTCCTGAAAGGCCAAAAATGTTAGATTCTCCCACTGCATGTTGCACCTATCCCTCTTTCTTACCAAAATGACTGCCGATATTTTTTAGTATGAGTTTGTACCTGAAACAGAAAAAAAGATGTAGAAACTGTACCTGCAGTTTGTTTCAAAATTTAAAAACCCAATTGCAGGTAATGTCACATTTATATATTTTTCTCCCAATATTTTGTGTTCTCTGATGATTAGCATTTGCTCTGCATATTCTTTTAAGCAAAAAAGCCAAATAGATTGCACCAGTATTTTGTTCTTTTCACAGATGTGACATTATAGTCGGTCAGTTTTGAATGCTCTTCAAAAACTGCACTTTATTTAACTACACACAAACCTGCAGTAGATCAGGACCAAAATCTCCTGTTCAGTTGCTGTTATTTTTAATGTTATCTATTTATAACATTTTTGCTGGTGTCAGTCTACCTTGAATGTGTGAGATAATGAAGATAAATTCTTATCATTAAAATAGGGGACAAATCTAACAGAAAAGGCAATTACCTCACCTTGTCCTTCACTCTCCCCTTCTATTTTTTGAAAAACAGACTCTGTTTACCATTATTTTCTAATTGTGTAGTTTAGTATGCTGTCACTAATCAGTGTAAAAGGTTAAATTTCCTGTTTTAAATTTTGTAGTGTGTTTGCGTTCTCACAGTTTCTTTACAGAATTCACCAATCCTCTGCTTATCCTTATTGTTTTTTTTTCTATTGTTTAATGATTTCTCTTTTGTTAGTATTTTTTTTGTAAGTATTCACCTTTGATCAGAATTTTCTTCACTATTGACCCCCCTTCGTCACCACAATAATAATCTATTAACAATTAAATGCATTCTTTTTTTCTTTTTACTTTTTCCTGTTTACTAAAGCTCTCAGCTTGATAAGATAAATGTACATGAATAGATTTTCAGAAGCATAATCTAAAAGAAAAGAACTGATTTTCATGTTTTCTTTCCGTATTTAAAGAAAATGCAGGTGAGTGTCCTCATGTAGCAGAAACAGCTCAGAAATCTTCTCCATTGCATCCACTTTAGTCAGGTGGACTGTGTGACTGAAAGAGTGAGCTCTCTAAAGAAGAACAAAGTGTTGACAATCATCCAAGGCATTTAAGTTGACTGAGCCAGTTTAATTTCACTCCACCTTCATTACGCGCCTGATGCTACTAAAACACTTCCTCGTCGTTATCTCCCTCTTTTGTTTCTGCAATTTTTGAAAAGACATTTGCCGTTGTTTATTTTCCACAAGAAGGCGCTTATGCTAATGCGACCTATACTACAGACGATTTGCTGTCAATTTAACAGCGTGTTAAAGCCACAGTCAACATCAATCATGTGAAAGGAAAGGTACACAGCAAGGGAAAAGTTTAGGTTATGTCACGCTGCTTCTCATGGCACTATAAAATAGATTAAGCTTATATAACTTGGACACTTCTTTTTCTAAACAAATGTATGATATTTGGGGATTTTCACAAGCTGTAAACATTGTTACACAAACAAGGGTGTACTGCAAGCTGTTAGAGGAGGTACATTTAAGTCCACAGAAACAGAAAAAATACAATTTTTGTTGAAAGTGCTACTTTAATTCCCAATCTGCCTTTCTATAAATACTGACAAATATTTTCTGTTTTCAATATACTTATATGCACAGATGTCACCAGTGGATCCAACTGTTTAAATGTGTCACACAAAATAGAATAGGCTATAAAATGGGGAAAGGTTTGATTACAATCAAAACATAACTGTATGCTATTAGAATTTTATATGATAGAAACCAGAAATTAGTGCATATTTCTGAAGTGGAAGTAAAATGATAAATGTTTAATAAACTGTGTTACAAACAAACAGTGACATTTGGAACCCTTTAATAAAATCTCATCCATAAACTGCTTTTAAAAGTCCCCTAATTAGCTACTAGAGTTAATTAGTGTTTAAATTTGCTCTTGGTATGAATACAGCTATTCTATGAATGCAGCAGTTAGAGAATATTTTTAAACAATGCCATGAAAGCAGAAACAATTCAGCAAAATGGTTTGGATGCTTTGTGTGTTTCATTAAACTAAAGAAAGCAGTGGTTATTTAAAAAAAAAGTTATTCCTCATATTTTTTCCTTAAATGGTGCTGATTTAGTTACTCAGATAAAGCTATTATCAAGTAACTAGTTATTAGGCAAAGTCCAACTGTGAGTTCAGTTGTCAAAAACATGTTTAATATTAATTAACTAAAAGGGTGCACTATTTCATAACATTGTTCAAGAAATTGTGTAATCTTTAACATTTTTGTGCATTTGGGGGATGAAATTGGAAAGTAAATTAACTGCAATATATTTATTGAGTTTTGATTATTATGTTTAGTGTTTGCATTAAAATATTTTTACTAAGTAGATGTTTTAGTTATTGACATTTACAAAGATTTACATTCTGCAAATGGATATACAATAGACATAAGACCTAAATAAATATCAGTGTAATGCAAACCTAGTAAAACTACTGCTTATTTTATTTGTAATTTCTGCTCTGCACAGCTCTGCTCCAACCAGTCTCTCTCTAATGTGCAGCTTTTGCATTTCCACGGGTTCCACTGATGACTGCATGTCTGGCTTTAAGCTCCATCTCAGCCTTAAAAGGAAGAAGTTCTCTTGCAGCAGAGAGTATGTGGTCATGAGAAGTTGATTTTAATATCTTACAGTATATGCTATTTAAAGCCTTTTAAGGCATTTATATTGATATGTATAAAGACATTTTGCCTTTGATACTGGGGAGTTTTTATTAGTTATTTTCCTCCAAACAACAAAGAAAGACACTTTCCTTAAATACAAAGCCACCTTTCATTGTGAGAATGCTGTCTATTCTGCGACATTGCTATATAATTAATGCCAATTCTGTTAATTTCAGCTCTTCATTTAGTACCAGATCACACTCAACTGATCATAACATGTTTTTTTTATTTATCTTTAAGTAAAGGGAAAGCTCTGTGTTTACAACTTTTCACTTTCTCTCCCCAATTCTTTCCTTATGAGAAATCACTCTGAACAAACGCTTTAAATAACACCTTGAAAGATTTATGCATTACATTATTAGAAAACCTGACAACAGTTCTACAAAATGGTAATCTTACTCAGACCAGATCGATTGCACTGATCGATAGAACCATCAGCCTCGCTTCCCCAGAAAATCAGCATCAGACCCAACATATGGTTAAAAGAAGTATATGATACATCTCCAGGGAGACACCCTGCCACTTCATCACGTCTCACATTATTACATAATACACATGTTTGTAGATAAGGAAACATCACTGGCTCCGGCTATATCAACATATTACTGTACACAGTGCTATAGATCAAGGACAATGCTGACATCCCATTCCCAAACCTTTAAGTACATAATACAGATGATCTTGAAACAAGAACTGCCTCAATTCAAAAACATTTGTCTTCACACTGAACAGGCAGGTAATATAAGGGTTTACGAGCTCATGCATGAGTAATAAAAAACATTCCTACCAGTGTATAGATACTAAAAGAAGCAACACAAAGTTGGATCAGAGGATAGTGATCAGATAAAATGCTGATATGCTCATAATTTCAGATATGAGAAACCTATGGAGAAAGTCAGATATGCAATTTCAAAAGAATTGTTTTAGATACCAGTATAGCAAGGCTACAATATTAGCCATTTTTACTAGCTGTATTTCTATTAGCCTCTAGAAGAGCAAGAAACACCAGAGGGTCAGAAAAAAGGTTGTGTAGGTTTAAATCCCAAGCTTCTAACCTGTATATGGACACTGCTTAGTTTATGGTCCGAAACAGAAGAAGTATTAAACAAAACAAAACTTACCTGAAGGTATCTGTCCACCTAAACCAAGATGGTTCCTATCCCTGAAGACCCATAACAGTTGCTTGGTTACTCATCTTACTGTATCTGTTCTTAAAGCAACGATGAAGCAATTGTTAAAAGAAAACACAAAACATATTCGTAGGGGAAGCATGTATCGCATTACAAAGTTCTATCAGTATCACAGTTAACTTTGTCACCCACATTTATAGTAAAAAACAAATGCAGCACATTGACTTGAGCACGCTATCCCTAGATGAAACATGGTGGTGGCAGAATCATGTTGTGAGAACGGCTTTCTTTAGCTAACACAGATAAGCTGGCCGGGGTTGAGGGGAAGACGAACTAATTTGCTGAAAATGGAACATGAGAATTTGTTTTATAAAGTTCAAGGAGTATGGATAGCTATACAGAGCTTTATCATCCCCATGATCCCAACTGAATATGAATGAACATTGTTTAAAATAAAATAAAGCACCCTTCAATCCTGAGGCAACTGGAGCAGTTTGGCCAAAAATCCTGCTGAGGAGAGCAGAGGTCTTATTGGCATTTACATAATTAGTTCAAATCTAAGAACATTGTTGCTCCATTGTTTTAACAGGCCCTGTAATGCACCATTTATGATACGGTCTGTTTCTTCTTGTCAACTTGAAAAAGAAAGCCATCATCACATACCTTTGAACTACTTGTTGCCCTACTTACCGCACTGCTAAAAACATTTTTTTCCACTAAATGCTCATAGAGCCCATAAGACAACGATAAGCTCTGCCAAAGATTTACTGCCGTTTCCAAATGTTGAAGATATCCAAGCAGATAGCAAGGACTATCTTAGAGCCTGTCAGGGCATTGTCTCAGCAGTCCACCTCAGACTACATAAACAAATCTTTACTGTCCACCCTTAAGCCAGTTATAGGCTGCATTTTGTCTCTAAAGTAAGATTTAGAGAGAAAGCTGGCTCTCAATTTGAGTTAACTGATGGCTTTTGAGAGGTTTACTACTCTGTTAGTTCTTTCTACCCAATGCACTGTCTGTGCTGCTATAAACACTGCTATAAAGGGATCAGTGAGGCTGGCCTCTGTAAAGTTCATAAAAAGATCTGTGTGTCTGATAATGTCACTGATACAGTGTAAGAAATGTTCACCCTTGAATTCCCCCATCCAGGGCTTTGTTAGATGGAATCTGGCAACGATTCCCTTTTCTTCTCTGTGTTCATCTTCAGTTCAATATTAAGTTGTAATTTTTTATTTTTTTTTATCTTCATGGACATTTCCTTTCTCTTTTTATCTGAAAGTTCAAACCTCAAATCGGAGTTCATACTTAGATGTTGTCAATAAATCAGCTAAATAGTACTATTGACTTAGGATGAAAAAGGCTGTACTACTCGATTTAGTCTTTAAATCTATAATTTCACTGTTCACAAACTACTAAAACATATTCCTTCATCAAATAAAGAATGAAAATAGTTATATAAATAAATGTTTTGAAACTGAAAACTGAAACTATTTATCACTGCAACATCTTTTTTGTCAGTCTGACAAAATAGGTATTCTCATTACCTTACTTTAAATAACTTTCAGTGAAATAAATGTGTTATTCTGATTAAGGTTATCTTCATGCTACAAAATCCATGATATTAAACCAAATCAAATAGGTGGAACAGATGGTGTCACAACCATACAGCAGAAGAATGGATTCCAAACTGTTATGTGCGAATGATTTACATAAGGTATGAGCTGTTAAATAATAGGAGGTGTGCTAAATATGCAGTGAAGTTGGCAGAGAGCTGGTAAGTTTAGAAATCAGTAGATGAATGTATTAGATGAATATGTGCTCAATAGAGGGCACAAATAGAGATACAGTATTGTGCTATATTTGTATTTACACCTGCTACATTCAGTCAGCCCCCTCATCCGCCAATACATTTATCTAGGGGTCCATTTTAAGAAGCAGGTTAAACAAATTCAAACAGAAATCCTCAACTCTGAAATGATCTAGCTAACAGTAATGTTAGAAACTCTGAGTTTTCAGTTTCATAAAAGCTACTGAGAATTAGTTTAATCAACTCTGAGTAGTTTTACTCAGATAGGATAGGAGGCCAGCTGCCTTGAGCTGTACCAGTTGCATCCGTTGGCTCAGCGATTCTGTGTGGCTGCTCCCTCCTCCCACAAATACATATGGCGGTTCTCATGACGGACAGTCAACACATGAATCAAACAGTCTTGGTAAACAAAAAATAATACTTTTCATGTCTACCCATGGACACAAAATCATCGCCAAAGCATTATTTTATACCAGACGCACGAGGCATGCAAATATTTTGTCCAATTTTAAAGCATTTTTTCCTTCTCTTCAATTTTATTTTTCCCCAATGGCATTTAAGTAATGTGAATGACTAAAACAAAACAATGTCAAATCATTTTGCTTGACTGGACAGATTACGCTTACACTGATTTTTTTATCCATTTTTAATGCATTTATTTTTATAATGAAGGAAATCATGATTTAATTTTATTTTTAAGTGTATCTAAGCCGTTTGATTTATTTTAATTCCCAAAGTTACCCACCATGTGTGAGGAATGAGTCAGCAGAGAACAGCTGCCCAGGTTAGAGCTTGTGACATCATTTTGAAGCTAATCAGAAAATTATATTTTTAACCTGAGGGGGGGCACCAAACATGCAGTTTTAGACAAAAAAAAAATCAGGATTTCAACAAATGTGCAGTACATTGTCAAAATAATGCCTAGAACATGTGAAAATTAGCATAAGACATCTATTTATAGAGTTTATCAGCCGGAAAAGTTGATGAAGTGGGTAGTGCCCCAAAAAGTCACTTGTAATCCATGTTTGTAATTATCAGAGCTTTGCACTTTTGTGGTGAGATTGCTGTCATTTATAGTTAGATTTGGTTACATTTTACATTTAAGGATTAACTATTCCTTAAAGGTATAGTGGAGCTTTTTCGTGATTTTTTGAAAAGAACCACCCTCTCCACACATGCACAACCCTGTACCTGAGAGAGGGAACACCTATTAAACACAAGTCAGAGCATGCACAAACCATTTCTCCTCAAGGAGGCGCGGTGACACAGTGATAAGGCGGTCACTTGGATTTATCTCATCTCATCCATATTGATATATAAAAAGTTTCCCTGCAAATAAGACTACTGGTATATAAAAAAAATCATGACATGTTAGTATCTGTGTGTGCTGCAGTGGAAATTTGGAAATGTTTGCAGGGTAAATAAGAATCTCTGGCCAACATTTAACTACTAATGATGCAAATTACAAAATAAATAAACTTACCTTCCTAGATAGATCTAGATAACTTTTACAAGCAGTGACGTGAAATGGATTTCTCCAAATAGCATTCCAAACTACCTGTCGTGTAGAAACTTTGCAACCGAGGCATCAGTAGGAAGCCTGACCTGTTCTTTTAGTGTACGCAATCGCGTGAAAAAAATCTCACAAAAACACTCTGGTCTCTTTTCTCCCTCCTGAGGCCTTTGTTTTGTTTTCATACACTTCCCTGACACGTCGGCCATTTTCAAAGAACCACCATGAGAAAGGTGATGTTAAAGATAAGTTCCACATCTTCAATAATAATTATCCTAACAGCGAGCTTCAATGCTTGGCTGAAACCATAGCTTAACAGACATATACGCCTGAAAATGCATATATGTACATTAAAGGTATACTATACTTTTGATGTTTTTGCCATTTATTGCAATGAACTTGCTTTTGTGGAATTGACCTTTAAGCTAAATCATTCTTTTAGATGTACTGGGATCAGATAATTAAAAAAACGCAATGGTATAATGTCTTATGTATACCAAATATGAATTAGCTGTGTTTATGGTTTCTATGATGTAACACTACTGAAAACCTGCCTTACCAAGCCTTACGACTAGTCAGGCTTTATTCTGACAATACACAATAAAGAGCCAAAGTGTGCATATATGGCATAATACAATCAGACCATAGACAACAAATGCCAAGCTAAGTATTAATGATGATATGTGATGGTGATGAATTATGCTGCTTTGCTGATAATCGGCTACTAATCTAATGCTATTACAAGGAAAGTAAACAAATAACACATTTATATAGACAGCCCTAGCTTCTATAAGCTATCACACAGCAGATGCTCTTTCTCCTGCATCACCAAGTGTCATTACTTCAGCAGAGGTGTGTTAGACAGGCTTACTAATGCTCAAGTGCAAATCAGAGCTAGGACTCCTTGATTCAGCTAATGAAGAGCGTGTGGAAGACTGATGAGCAGGAGAAATGGAGGGGAAGGCATAAGAGAGGATTGCCTTTTTTTTTATTTTGAAGTGTTACGGAGTGTTGTTTTTTATCTAAGTCTGTGTGAAACTATTAAACTTGGCTCTCAGGTAGATATTGCTGCTTATGTTTTTTAAGCCAAAGGATGTCATAGTTTTCATCACCTCTAGTTTCACTAGGTGCATAATGCATTTCAACTAGTAGCAGCATAAATGAATCTGAAAGCCCAGATGTGCCATATCATATTTTTGTCAGTGGCTATCCCTGCCCCTGGCAGTTGGTCTTAAATTGTTTGGAAATTGACATGAGTTTGTGTTACATGGGCAAAGTAAATGGAATCGGTACAGAGACCGACAGGGTTACTATTTTGCTAATCCACATTTCCAGTATATGTGGGTGAAATACACTGCAGAGACAAAAAGCAATAAAGCCTTTAGTTAAATTGCTTTACTTTTCAAAAGGGAATATGTAGGATTGTAATATTTGTGTTAAAATCAAACTGAATGTAGAGCATTCTTCCATTTTATTTTCTCTCCCATGCTTACTAAGTTCCAGGATGCATCTCGCTTGTATCGCCACCATCTCTGCAATGATCTCTCATCCTCTGCATCGCCTCCTCACCAAACTGCCTTTGATTTCAAGAGCTGAACTATTCTGCAACATTTGTTGATGTGGATCTGCAAGTAAATGCTGCAGAATTGTGCTCCTCTTGGAATTGTTCTTCTTCGCTGTGACTGCCAGGAGAGGCACCCCCATCATCTGCTGCATATCAAAATACAGTTCAAAGTGCAAACTGCTGAAACCTTTAAAAAAAACTTAAGTGGAATGCTGAAATAGTGTATGGATGAAAGGGCAGATATTTATTTGATTTTATGAAGACTTGCAGTTAACATATAAGCCATTTTCACTTTCACTCTTTCAAAGAATATAATTTGTCATATTGAAATGCGCTCAAAAAACTGAGTGTTGATCCTAAATTATCTCTTTTTTTAGCTTGTCTGAGCAATAACCATGTACAATGATCCTATTATTAAAAAAAATAAAATAAAAAAAAAGCTGTCATATGTGGACGCACTGTGAAGTATATACTGTATATATCCCATGCACCTTTTTTTTTCCTTTGGCACCTTCTTCTTCGCCTTTGACTATTTGAGCTGATGTAATGAGTACATTTCTCCACTGCGAGATCAATCAATCAATCAGATTGATTGATTGATAGAGGAGAGCTATCTGTAATCCTTGGGCATGGATGGCGTGTCTGTTTCTGATACCGACAGCAAAGCTTCCACCTGGTCCAACACATAGACTCATGAGGTATAAGAAGGAGAAGATGACCTTGTTCGGGGCTCTATCTTTGCCGGACGCTCGCTGACTTTTTTTGAGCCCACAGATGTGCAAGCTCCAAGTATTTTCTCTGTCCTGTAACGACCTGATATGGAATAAACTCTGTTACTTTTTTACTTTTTTTTTTGTAGTCCTTTTTATATGGTTTTACCCAGTTTGAGTTAAGAGTAGTAAATAACTTGCTCCCAGGAAAAGAACCGGCAGGGAAGTCCCGAGGCGCAACTGCCTTCAAGGGGACATAACTTCCTCATTTAACATAAAATATGGAATCTAATACAGGGTTTTTCTTTTCGTTTCTCAATTATTCCTGAGACACAAAATATTATAATTGTTACCAGGTTGCATAAACAACTTTGGTTTCACTAAAATAATTCTGAGAAAATATAATACTTATTCTCTGTTGAAAAAAAAAAAATTTATAGATTGCACAGATATTTTTGCAGTATTTTTTGTTTGGTGGAGATTGGTGAAATTACTGTAGTTAGTTACTTAAAGCTTTTACACAACAGAACTCTAATGTCGGGTAACCTGCTGCTTTTGGAGGATCTTGGACTCGTCTCTGAGCCGAGGAGACAACCCCAAACAATGGAATAATCTTCTTCTATTAGGATTCCCAATGATTGTAATTGTCTTTTACAGAATTATCTTTTTAACTTGACTGTTAATTACATTTTACAAACTCAGCAGGCGAAGTTTCTAAATAGTTTTTATTTTGTATTTTTTTATTGTTTAATCCCCCTTATTATAGAGTTTTGATGTGGATATTGTATTTGATTGCTCATTTTATGTTTTCCTTATTTTTGTTGAATTAACTTGAGCTGCAAGTTGGTTGCATTTGTGTGTAAAGTACTTTAAAAAGATATTTTCCTTTAACTTAATTTGGCACAAAAGACCAAGAACCCTCTTTGATTATAACAGGTATTGAAGGTACACTTAAGATCTTGTAAATGAAATAGTAAGGTAATGATTTTGTATTAAAAAGAAATGGCGTAAAATAGATGTACTCATCTAAAAGTGATTTAACTTTTTTTCCCTTTGGGTTGCAAACAATTTTTTTTCCCTTATTGATTACCTTTTGATTACCATTTTGGGCTGAGAAGGCTCTCTACAAAGCCTTGTTAGCACCTTTAACCTTTTAACACCACAGGATAATGAATCTCCAAATACTGGAGGCAGAATTACATAACTGTAAAAACCCTTTTTATAGTAATATCCACCTGTATATTATATTCTGTACATATCCAGCTGTAAATTTAGTTCATAACACTTGTTATCTATATATTATATTCATCTATTAGTAAGATTCTGTTTATAATGGTATTCATCTCTATACTCATTCAGTAGAAACCCATGTCTTGTATTTCTGGAACTATTATTTATCCTGCACCTGCTGCTATTTCACTTCTGGTTATACCTAAACTGCATTTTGTTGCCTCGTACCTGTAACTGTGCAACGACAATAAAGTTGAATCTGATCTAATTTGTATCTAAAATCTCAAAATGTCTTCCATTACATTAATGTCCTCAAAAATTTTAGCAACTGACCCACAAAATAAAGGAAAGAGGAATGTGACCCTCTACTATTGTTTGAAAATATACAGTATACATTTTAAAAGGAGTGTAATGCTTGCAGAACAGCATTAATAGGAAGCTTGCTGCTTCTAGGTTTCGTTTTTGTATGTTTAACCAGTAATTGCATAGATAGTTTTTACTTTTATTATTTACTTTAATTTCTGTATTTTTAGCAGTGGTTGGTGTCATTCAAGTCCTACTGGGAGTTTAAACCTCATGCTTGGGAATCACTGCAGTACAGAATGTACACTACCTCAACCCTTCCCCTCTTTCCTCCTATTGAAAACTTGTATAAGTAATGTCCTTTATGCTTCGTTAGTTCTGAGATATGCACTACTTCTGAGTGCTCGAAGGATGTATTTGTGGGTCAGATTTAAGAGGATGAACAAAGAAAGTACACATTGATATGGATTGCAAGGCTTGTTGAGACGTACACTTAGGCAGACGGAGGCAGGCAGACAGGTCTGCTGCTCATACATGATATGCCTGCCAGTTTCTCTGGTGTTGTTCAGGTCCAGTGATTATGGAGTAGAGACCTTTTCAACCAATGTGCTACCTTTTTGTCTCAGGACACTGTCTGGTGCTCTGAGCCTTGGGCTTGGAGATGTTCTGGGTGACTTCCAGATCTCATTAACCTTGAGTTAAAGGTCTAGAATTACATCAAAGACTCAAAGGCCAGAGGGTCAGGATACAATTTTCTCATTCTGCCCAGCCCTGCTTAATTTTCCTCGGGGCGTTTTACTCCTGTGTTGACCAACCTAATTCCCAACATTAGTTAGTGTCAAGTAGGTGAACACAATATAACTAAAATATTTGTCAACAATGATTATCTTTCAGGTACATCATTTTAAGTAACAAAATGTTTATTTGCGCATTTTGCCTCTTACATAGAAAGATATAGTTTAATGTTATACATACATACATATATATATATATATATATATATAT
>NW_015150530.1:231317-272549 GCF_000732505.1 Cyprinodon variegatus
TATTCTTAGAAAAACTATATATATATATGTATAAATGGTTATTCACAGAACAGATATTAGTGAGACAAACAATGTCTTGTCTTGACTATGTGTTCACACATTTGTAATGCTGAAGACCTTAAACAGTTCACATTTTTATGCTTTTTCTTTAGGGCTCACAGTTAAGATTATACACTCGGTGGTCCACACATATTTTCAGGTGTATATTTTGGGTCATTATTGTAGCTTTTTTGATTAGTTTCCTTTTTTATTATTATTAGTTTCCCTTTCATTCAGTTTCTGTTTGAATATGTAGCATCTGATTCAGTTCACCTTTCTATAAGCTCTCAGTTTGCATCAAAAAAGCTTTTTTTCCCCAATCGTAGCAAACTTGAGTAGACTGTATTTGGCAAATCCCAGAAGCCTCAATTTTATAGTAGGGACAACTCTTGACAAGTTCCTGAACATTTTGACTTCTGTCATGTCTTCTGATAACAGCATTACTGATGGTTTGAACAACATCATGGCTTTATTTTCAAGTAGTAAACCATTCCATTCATTTTTTACTATTGCACAAAACTCCTAACAGATAAACAGATGTTTTTTTTTTTGCCATTTATTTAAAACCATGAATTTAAAATAACTCAAAAACAGCTGTAATTCACTCAACATGCCTAGGGAGGTCTCATTCAATAAATGCAATGAGCAATTTAGTGGGACGTGAAGAATCATTGCTATTGTGTTAAATTTCATCATGAAATATGCTCTTAAAAGCGATTCTTAATACGTTTCAGCATGAAACATATTTATTTTGAGCTGATAAAACTGTGTTAAAGAAATAAGAAAACATATTTTTTTTGCTTTAGGTCATTCTGAAACATTAGTTTTTTGGGGCTCATATGCACACAGATCACTTTGATCATTGGCACTCATTTAAAACATAAAATTCTGTGCAAGTTAGATAATGTGTTTGTTCGGAGAATAGTTTGGTTTTATAGTAAATACCCCCCTATTATGATGTTAGCAATGCAGATAATTGCCCGTATGCTGTGGGAGAGGTCCTTGATCGATCAAAGTCAACATTTGATCATTAAATCAACCTTTTGTTTTCCCCTCACAATCTCCCGGCTTCTTTCACATTCAATACACTGTCTACTTGAGATCAGTTTGCTGTTTCTTACTAGTCCTCCTTCCAAAGGTGTTGGTGTTTGGTAGGGTTGGGTAAATACGGTGTGTGTGAACGCCACTTTGTGTTTCAGCTCAGATGAAGCATGGTCACCCACTGTACAGCATCACTGTGGCCTTGCAACTAAACTCTTCTAGACAGATTGCAGCAGGACACAGCGGTTCGAAAAAGGATCATCCCCTCTGTTCAGTGAAGGTCGGGCAGAGGCATCATTAGGTTGACAGAGTCTGAAACGGGGTCTGTGGGGGTGTGGGAGCTGACTGACGGTTTTTGACTCAAGGACATGTTGGTATCAGAGGTTAATGACAGAGGGAGCCTTGATACGCTATGGGGGATGTCACTTATCATACTAATACAGATTGGCTGTGGGTGTGTTTGTGTGCTGCACACCATGCATGTATGCCAACATTCAACAGAGGATAAAAAGACCAATTAGAATAACTGTAATTTAGCAAGCAAAACTTCGCATTAACAACTTAAAAACCCTTGTAATTAGTATCTGCCACTGTGTCCGAGTCTTTGTGTTATCCTATCCTGTCTGTATCCTAATTGCTCTCATTTGATTTGTTTGGACATCTCCTTGTTCTTCCCACTGTTCATTTTATCCCACCTATCAGTGGAGAAACACAAAGCTTGTTTTGGTTTAAGGTGATTCACTTTAAATATTTTAGCTTGTGTTACTAAAGCCAGTTTCTCCCATTACTAAAAATCCTTCAATAAGAATTTAAGTAGTAGTATTTTGAAGACTGATGCTTTTGTTAGTTATAATGGTAGTGGTATAAGTAGTCGATTTTGTGTATATCTAATGAAGTATCCTATTTATAAGTACATTTCAGGTGATCTATGTTAGATTTCTCATTCCTTTTTCTAAGCTTTATGAAGAGAAATGCCTGTTTGTTGTTAGATGATGGGTCACCATATATTTGGTGGGTTTTTTTAAAAATCGTATATGTGAAGGCCTAAAATAATTAATTACTGCAACATTATATTTGAAATGATTGTCTTTATTATAGGAACAAAACTTTATTGTTCTACAAGCAATTCTCTGTCCAGTCATGTCTTTTATCCCCATTATTCCATTGTAGAGTATGGAAGGTATGCTGGCTTTGGTACTGTTAAAAATCTTACACTATTTCCGTATATTGCTTCAGAAACTGTGTTTTACAATTTAACTGCCAGGGAAGTCAGGCTAGCACACGTCAAATTGTAACATGACATTAGCGATCCAAGACACACCACTTATACACAGAAAAAAAAGTAATGCATCCGTTTATGGTTTCTACTTAATCATATTTAGTTAATTTAACACAATTGTTTTATGTCCTACCATGCTAACATGAAAACAAAAAGTTAAAGTAACTAAATATGATTAAGTAAATGCCAGAAACAGTTGCTTTATTTCCAGTGTACAGCACTGGGGACCAAAGTTCCAAATACCACAGCAATGTAGTGATAACATTAGTGAAAGGTAACTGCAGCCCTTTAAGAACATCACTTCCCTATGCAGACTGTTTACTCATCTCAGCATGCTTAACTCTTGGAAAGACTTTTCATAGCATGTTCACCCACTTTCTGATTTAGCAGATCTTTTCACAACTCGGGGGAATCTATATAGAATTTAACTTCCATCCAAAGTTTAAGAACGTCTTCTTAATTCAGTGGAACATTTGGATTTCGACATCTTTGAAACTATAGACCTGCTCTCTACAGAAAAAAGGCAAATCTTAGAGTCACACATATTTAGTTTTACACAAAATGACCTATGATTACATGCTTTTATACAGTTGTGATTGACAGTTTACATACCGCTTTAAAAAACAGCTATGAAAAATCCATTTATATAAATAAAAAAAATAATACAATTCTGAAAGTTGGAAGTCATGAATTATGATAGATAGATAGATAGATAGATAGATAGATAGATAGATAGATAGATAGATAGATAAGCAACACTGTGAGGCAGTCACTGAAAGCCGTTGTTTTCTGAAATATTCAGAAATAATCATTCAGACTTCTGCACTGTTCATAATAATTTTTTGTCTGTTTGTTTTTTTAGAATAGTTTTTTTCAAATACAATATAAAAAACAATATTTTACCAAATTAGTATTTAGTCATTTTTCTATCTATTATTATGTTTTTTATATTCATACATATTAAAACTTCAAGCACAACTGTATATTGTCTTACTAGCAAGATAGGTATTTGTTAGGTATGTGCACCTTAAGAGGAATAGCTAGATGTAACTAGTTACAACCCACTTCTGTGCATCTCAAAATCTAGGTAGAAAAATAAAATAAAGCTAAGTTCTCTGGATGAGTTCTAGTCTGTTAATGTTTCTTCTCTTCTCAGAGAGATGCTCTCAGTCTAATGTGTTATGCTGTGTTAACAAGGGGAGTATTGAGCTAATGGTTAGAGCAGTGCACTTGTGCACTGAGAAGATTGCGAGTACCCAGTTTGATACCCACAGCCTCCACTCTGGGTCCCTGAGCAAGACCCTTAACCCCCACAATGCTCCTCGGGTGCTGCACAATGGCAGCCCACCCCTGGGGGGATGGGTTAAATGCAGAGTTGAATTTCTTCAATGTGAGATCAATAAAGTTCAATTATTAATTATTATTATTATAAACATGGTGTCCGCTGCAATTTCCGCCCCCATTCCGGGAAATTGACCACCATGCATTTCAGATGCACCCTGGCTTCACTGATTAGAGCACTTTCTCCATATCATTGCTGTATCTTCTGCAAGAGTTCTGGAAAAATGTCAAACTTGTTTTAATGTTAGGTTTCTTATTGCCACACATCCATACAGGCCAGCTGTATTCTAACATTTAACCTCTCAAAACTCACCGGGTTGCCGGTGACCCATTTTAAAACATTTAACTCAGAATGCATGAAAATTACACTGGTAAAATGTTTGCCAATATAGACATGTTAGGCATCGTTGGAAAGCTTTGATTCCCCACAATTTAACCACCTAGTTCATTTTATGGACATAGTGAGCTCCAAAGCACAATTATAGCAGCATGTCTAAATGTACCAAGACAAAGCAGCCACAACAAGCAAGCATGTCTTTATAACTGCTGTTCTAAAAACACTTATTATTTTCGAGAATAAAAAAACAACTTTGAGTCATGTTTGAACTGATGCAGCTTGGGCTTGATGCAATTTTCATATATATATTTAGAATCTAGAAGGTGTTAGCTTTCAAATATTGTATCACACATGTAATTTGGGCTTACAGTTCCTAAGTGTTTTGCTTTTCCATTTGTGTATGCAAAATAGGCGAATTTCCCACATATGAGGTGGATATTAAGAGGTTAATCAAACGCAAATTTTCCAATTTTACTAATTACATCACTTTTAATGGTGATTGGTCACAGTATTTTGATGAAGAGATGTTAGAGTAAAAGGGATTAAATGCATAAGAACAACATTTGTTTCAGATTGTAAAGCATGAAAACCATTTTCTTTCCTATTCTCAAATCTACTTTTGTATTTCTCCATCTCATCTTATTAAAGATATATTGAAGTTTTTATTCATGACATAATAAAGTATAAAAAAGAAAAACAAAAGGATAAATCAGGGTAAATACTTTTCACCAGTGTTGTTCAGTTGTAGATGATTTTACTAAACATCACTGACATAGTGTGCCCACAGGCTCACAACTTATCTTATTGTCTCTTTGTTCCTCTCAGCATGCCGCCCAGGGTTCTACAAGGCATATGCAGGAAACATCAAGTGTTCAAAGTGTCCTCCACACAGTTTGAGCTACGGAGAAGGTGCTTCAATCTGCCGCTGTGAAAAAGGATTCTTCAGAGCTGAGAAAGATCCCCCAACAATGGCCTGCACACGTAAGTCCACCCCCTAAAAAGGAAGCTTGACATTTGCTTGAACAAGCTTCCTTTCTGTATGTGCATATCAGCAAGATAAACAACCTGGGAAATCTTTGATAGGTTTACAGCGAGGTAAATGAAGAGAGAAATCATCCCAGAAGATTTACAATGTAGAATCAGGATTCTCTGAAGCCATTCTCGGTCCTATTACAGAGATAGAAAATGTCATTTTGTATTGCTGACTGATTAAGCTTTAATTATTTCAGTATAAACTCATATTAAATATTTTAATGCTTTTGTGTGTCTGACAATCTGGGAAGGTTTATTACTGTGTCTGAGGAGTTGGTGCATTTCTCCAGAATTAGCCAGAGCCATAAATCCAGCGTCGTCTTTTGGACTTATCTGGTGTGAAGCTGAACATTAGAGAGTCTCTGGATGAATTACACGGCTTTTGTTCAGCTGCCTTGTCTTCATCGATGATTCACTGACTGTCATTACGACTTCATATTTGCATTAAATTACAGTTTAACCGGACTAATTCTCCTTTAATTAAAAAGCCATTTAGCTGTCACCGAGATAGACTGAGTCCACGTCTGAAAGCTCTCTGGGGTGGAAGAGTGTATTTGTCTCTTATGGCAAGACAAAGCACTAATGCTATGGAGACGCTTTTAGTTTACAGTACTTTTAAGTTGTGTTGTTTGCTACAAAAAGTTTAATCACTAAGTGGCTAGAGATGCATCTGCCTCAAGGGATGAGGTTAGGCATAATAATTGTTACCGTATTATTTTTACAAACAGGAAGTTCTTGGGAAACATTAAATGACAGGGATGGGATTATTTATGTAGAAAGATCCAGGCAATGTTTGAAGTTTCTATTTGGCGGGTGATCTGCACATTTTGTTTCTGAATTTCCCTTTGTGCTTAAAGAGATCTCTGTTTATTCTAGATTAATCTACTTCATATTACACTAATCTGTTGGATTTAAGAACAGGTTCAGGTTGTATTGCTCAAAGTTGTAAATCTGTGCTGTAGTAGGTTGAACAATGTAAGGAGGGTTATCAGATTAGAGTATTTTTCCCCCAGACATGATGAACAAATTGCAGAAACATTTAGAGTTAGACTTCAGTGAGTATAAAATAGTATTTTTTTCTGTTTTGGCAAAGCTACTCAAAGCTGTTTCAATGATCATAGTGTTAAGGCCAAAACACACATCTTGCAACCAGTTCTCGTTGGAACAGATTAAAAATTGAATCTGATTTCTTCAAAACATATTGTGTTTGACTCGAAGCTGCATGAACAGCTCACTGCTCTAACATGAGAGAATAGCCATGTGAGGGTAGAAAGGCCTCTGAGTTACGATAAATCTATACTTACTGCTCGAACAAATAAAGAAACTGCCATTTAATTTTCTAATTTTCTAAACTTGCCATCTCCTATCATAAGTAAAGAGTTTACAATTTATATATGCTCTATTTTGGACATGTGTCCAACTCTGAGTTAAAGTGCTTTGTTCCCACAAAATATGAGTCAATGTGATAAACATCTTGTCTTTTTTCAAGACAAAGATTGGACAGACAAGTCAGGGTATTAAAAGTAACCTGGGCTTCCATTACACCTCAGTGGAGCCACAGATGGATTGCCTCCTAGCCATGCTGCATTAATGCAATAATTCTTGTAAAAGAAGCTCCAGTCAGTTATTATGTGCATAGAAATTAAGATACTCTGAGGAAACGTGCCGTTTCTAATTTGATGAGGTATTTAAATTCTCTGACATACTCAATTTTTGGCTTTCAGTACCTGTAAACCTTCAATATTAAAGTAAAAAAACAAAAAAACAACTTCATGAATTTATATAATATTCAAATTCCAATTCCTTAACTAGTGAGAACAAGCATTTAACATTTGGCTTTTCTTCTGCCGCTTCTTCTGCTGCTGCCCTTCTTTCAGCAGAGGTAGACTGTTCAGGTTCACCTTCTAAATAACTGCTGGAATCCTCCCTCCTACAGGTTGTGGCTGGTTGCCACTCAGGTTTAGATTTCGCCGTTGACCTGATGCATAAAAAAAAAAAGCCAGGTATTTTATTTTCTTAAGTTTAAAATAGTTCATTATTCAGTTTTTCCTTCAAAAAACAATGCACTAAGCATAGGTTAAACACAAACTTGTTTTTTGGAGATATAGACAAAAGAGAAGGGGTTAGTTGTGTCCATCCAACACCCAGCACCTAAAGCTAGGTTTATAACTGACACATTTATCAGGGCTTCAGAGTGAACTTGCCAACAATGACACAATTGTCCTGCTGCATGCACTTTCCTGCTCAGAATTAATAGCATGCAAGCACAATTATACACACAGTAATCATGTCTTCAACAACAGAAGAAAACCGAAAAGGTAAACAAAAAAATGTTTTGCAGCTGAATGCAGTCAAACATCCTAAAGTGCAACTAAAACTCTTAAAAAGAATACAGGTAAGATAGAAAATGAATTAGAAGTCCTTAACCTGCCACAACCATTAAAGTTTATTAAAGTTGGTATGTGAACTGTCTAATGCATAAAAGATAGATTTTTCAAATAAACTAATTTGATACCAAATTCTTGAAAGTGCATGTGCATATTGCTATTTGCACGATATGATTTATTTTTTTTTTTCTTAAGGGAGAGACATAGCAGATAAACATTTGGCTGTCTAAACCAGCACAACAGTCTTCATTATGGAGAAAGGATTCTCCTTGAACAGGTTCAGCTGAGTGGATATTGCTACCACTCTCTGATATCACAAAAATCACTCCCTCCTGGAGACCAGATCCACTGCTTCTTCTGCTGTTGTTGTCTTCTGAGATAGCTTTGACATATATCCTGTTAATTACATGTCCACCACAAAAAAATTATTTGTGCGCAAAAGAGACAATATTGGGTATATCAAACTGTTGCTTTGCACATCCTACTTCCTGTTGCAGCTGAAAAAAATTTACCTGACAAGGACGATGATGGTGCACTTCTACTCCTCCACCATCTCCTCCATCCTCACCTACTCCTTTATCAGCTGGTATGCTGGTGCCACTGCCAAGGACAAGGGTAGGCTGCAGCGTGTCATCCAGTCTGCATGGAAGGTGATTGGCTGCAATCTTCCAAATCTCTCCAGGGTCTGTACGCCTCCAGGACCCTGAAGCGTGCAGGGAAGATTGTGGCTGATCCTTCACATACCAGCTACAAACTATTTCAGTCATTTCCCCCTGGCAGAAGGCTGCAGTCCATCAGGACCAAAACCTCATGCCACAAGAACAGTTTCTTTCCATCCGCTACCAGCCTTATCAACGAGGCCCAGTGACCCCTGTGACACTGGCTCTGTCCCTCATTTGTCAAGGACCTAGAGGCTACACCAACGTAGCATCTCCAGACTTTCTGCGTTACATTATCACACAGTCTACTATGTACTGTATATAGTATAGGGCTATATACTATTTATTGTATATAGTATATGGTATGTTTTATATTTTGTTTATAGCTATAGATTCTGCATTATATCAAATTTGTCTGCACCATAAACACCAAGTTAAATTCCTTGTAAGTGCAAACCTACTTGGCAATAAATCTCATTCTGATTCTGAAATGGGGTTTTGAGAAGACAGAGCATAGAGACAACAAGAGCATAGAAGTTATGAATTAAGGGTTAGAGGTTATTGGCATTAGTAGCTTATTTAGTGGCTTTATCTCTAGAAGAGAAACAGCTAAGCAGATCTGTCAAGTCTATATGAAAAAAGAGCACATTGAGTTAGTTGCTGAAAAGACTCATCCAATATGTGTAAGAGAGAGACAGAGATTTAAACACTGAGAGAAAAAGCCAAGTGTATTATCTATAGAGAAAGAACATGATGTTCTTGGCAGCAAAAGCTCAGCCGATGACCCCTCCAGGACGGTGTCACAGCTAAACAGAATAGCCTGCCAAACGTTGCTGCACTGAAGAGAAAACAAAAAGGGCAAAGAACTTTGGATAACAGTAAAGGTCCACATATTGTGACTGGACTGAATTGACTCTGTAGTTCTGTAAATGATCTGGATCATGGTGTTAATCTGTATGTAAATGAAATGAATGAAGCTCACAGTGATCAGTTATCATCATACTATATGTGACCATCTGCATCTACACATTTAAGCTCACACTAAGTCAAGTGTGGTGAGTTATTTACGTTCTTTCCTTAGTTGTTTTCTCTATGTTCCTCTGACAGTTCTGGAGAGTTGCATAGGATTATGCTCACTTAAAATAATTGAACGTAACCTACAGTGTAAAGTAACTAAGGATCTTGTTTATGGTTTGTCAACAGCTATTCATCCTTAGGAAAACTCCAAATCTTCAGGGCTGCTTTTTCGCTTCAAGTACAAACACAGCGTGAAAAGCCTTTTGAGGGATCTGACAACCACAAAAATAAAGCGTTTAGGCTGTATTCGTATTTCATATCTACTTTTTTAAACAAGTGAAGCCTTGCTTACCTGCATAATGTAATTTAATGCATACACAATTTGCTTAACTGTGAAGTCAAAAGACAGAAGAAAATGGAGATTGAAAAGTAAGAGGAAGACAACAGCGGAGCGGAAGAAAGCGAAGATGTCACAAGGAGAGATAAAGGCAAGGGAAATACGTAAGGAGTGGATGGAGTAGACAGTGTGAAGAGGGGAAGGAAGGAGGGCGCTGATACCTATCTTCCCCTAAGAGGAGAATAGGAGCTGATTGATGGCAGTGGGATTGCTCTGCAGGAGGGTAGGTGGGTGGATTCTCCCTGATGGAGAGAATGGAGCAGGTGAGATAATGGCCAAGGGAGGAAGGGAGAGATAAAGAGAGAGAATGGACGCACTGACAGGAGTGGTAGATCAGTAGGAGGAGCTCTCCTGTCTGCTGAGATTTTTAGCAATGGTAGAGAGAGAACGTTAGGGAGGGGTTTGAAGAAGAGGGAAACATCCCATTGTCCTGGCAGACAGTGAGCTTGGCAGGACGGGAGTGTTCAAATCCCTTAGGCCTTTTAACTCCACCCTGTTGACAGCTGGCTGCCTGCTAGAGCACAATGCTTGCCCTGACACACAAACACTTATATCTAGGGAGCACAAAAACGCCAACAACAAAGGCGATTGTAAGGGAGGTTCTATAAAATAACCTTGGACTCTTTACTGCACTAGAAAGAATTGTGAAAAATAAATGTGAAATGTAATGGAACCTGTATAGATATGGTATCTAATTTTTAGAAGGCACCTTCATAGAGTTGTTTTCAAAAAGTTTCAGTATTTAGGGCAAAATATGTCTGCTCACAGATAACAAGGGAATTTCTTGGTTATTTCTAATACAACCTTGGAGCAAGAAGGGCCTAAGTATGAATTCAACAGAGGCTTTTTAAAAGATCAGTTATCGTTGTTACGGGTGACTTGTAAGACTCGACTGTTGGCACACAAGCCTGAAGAAGTGGTGTGTGTACGTTATTTTACGAAAACACGGGGCATTACATTACATAATCAGTGGAACTGTAGCAAAAGAGTGAAAAAACACTTGTAATGTAAGTCCCTTTATTGTCCCACGATGGGGAAATTGGCGCCCGGGGAGCAGCGTGGTGTTAAGGGTTTTGCTCAGTAACACAGTGTGGAGGCTGTTGGGATCAAACCAGGTTCTTGCAACCTTCTCAGAGCAAAAGCAAACTGCTCTAACCACTAGGCCAAAATTCTCTCTTTTTTTTTGACATCTCAAAAGAATTTGTCTTCAAGCAATAATGGAAATATGAGTTCTTATCAACTTGGATCTGTTTCTTGCTATCCTTTACACTAAAGAAGTTAAATACCCATTTCTGACCTGAAAAAAAAAAATAATTAAGTCAAATAAGATACCTAGTTTTTACTCTAACAATAAGAGTTATATTTGAAAATCTAATTCTATGATACATTTATACTGCTCTTATCTTTGCCTGCTTGTTTGTATTTTTCTTTCCATTCTTCTTCTCCTGTTCTGTAGTGATTAAGTTGTTTACATGTTGTGCAATCTAAATGGAGCAATGTGGTTTTTAGCTTCCACTTAAAAAGGAGGATATACCAACTTCAAAAAAATGACAATCCTATTATTAAAAAAAAAAAAAAATCTGTCATATGTGGATGTACTGTATATAGTGCATACGTATATCCCATGCACCTTTTTCTTCCTTAATCATATTCTTCCTCCTTGACTATTTGAGCTGATGTAACATATACATTTCTCCACTTGAGATCAATAGGTTCAATCAATCAATCAATCAATCAATCAATCAATCAATCAATCAATCAATCAATCAATCAATCAATCAATCAATCACCAAGCGTAGTAAGCAGCCCAATAAGTATCAAATATTAATCTAATAAATAAAGCTTATTCTTGTCTCTATGTTGCCCTAAAATTAATTTAATCTACCAAGGGTTTCCCCATATTAATTGGGGAAGAATGAATGAGTTATGTCCTGCTCATGACATCACAAACCAACATGGCGCCACAGTATAAAAAAGACTAGTTTATTTATTCTGCATTAATTTTCCTTAATTTTTATTGTTTGATTCATGTAAAGCACTTAGAATTGTATTTGTACTGAACTGTTCTATTCAAATAAACCTGCATTGCCTTATGTGCATTCAGCTCTGTGCAAAGCATTTTATTTGGTTTCCATCATGTTTTACTTCTATAAGGCTTTTTGGTTATCTGTTACGGGGATCTTAAGTAACAGTTATTTGGTCTTTAGAGGGTCTGTTGGTCAATTCTATAAAATACAAAAAAAGACTCGTAATTGAAACATGAAAACTAATCTTGCTGAAATAGCCTCAATAAAACCCTAAAAGATATAAAGTTTCTCATCTGTTTGCCTGTTAAGTAAAAACTATCTAGAAATAAAAGTTGTGAACTGGCAGTTTATGGCCACTAAAATCTCACCCCTGTCAAACAATACTATCAGTCAGTGGTTCTCTTAACTGCCTTGTTTATATTTTTGAAAGGCTTATTAAGGTATGACACATTGTAGCTTTCTTTGACGTAATGATTCAGTGGATGTTCTCCTGGAGTTTTCTACTTTGGATGCTCAAAAGCAGACATGACAGCATTTCTATTTGGCAATCCCATTTCTGCAGAAAATACAAACAATCATGTGATCCTCTGGCATTTTTTGCAAGCAGTATGTCAGAAAAAGAGGAGGAAAAACATAACAAAGATAACACCGTCAGCCATATGAAACAATATCTCAGCACCAATAAAGGAGGTTCTCCCAGAGCTATTTGATTAAAAATTTATATACAATTAAAGATCAGTTAAAAGTTAATAATGATCTTAGGTCATTACTCTGCTCTGTTGGATTTCCCTTTGCTGTTTTCTGTTAATCTGACTTTCAAGTGTTTTCCTCTTCTATGTGTGGGCTTTTGGACTCAACACCACTTTTTGGTCTTCACTAGTATAATTTCTTTTAATAATTCAGACATGTTTGTCAGCCAAAGCATTTTTAATTTGTGAACTCTGTGATAACAAATTAAATGTTTATATCTATTAGATCTTTCAGTTAACGCTAAGAAAAATTGTATTACATGTTAATTTTTTTTTACGGCATATACCTAGCAAGAATATATATTATGTGAGGCTCTTTATTAGGTTGTGAGATCTCTTGAGAGCATATAGAAGGATAAGAGGATAGAGGAGGAAGGATATAGGATAAAGATTAAAATGTTTTGAATAACACCAGAGAGGTTTAGAGTAGATCAGATGGAACATGATATTTTATTACATTTACTATTTCATCTTAGAGTGAGTATTTTTCCCCTCAGTATCGCAATAAAACAAAACAAAATTTTCCAGGCCGAAGAGAGGTATGCAGTTAGGCAGATAAGGCAGACGCTGTATAAGCTGTGACATTATGCAAATACTCTAACAGTGCTGTTGTTTGTAAATTACCCAGCGGAACATTGTTGCAGGAGAGAGGTCTGGCAACAGACTTTAAACTAGGGAAACTGTAGACAAGAAAGTTTTTATTTGTTTAAAATCTTTTACAGCTTATGCTAGAAAATAAAAAAATAAACTATGCAAGTGTTAATAGTTCCATCTTGGTTTCATATGAAACACTTGTACAAATACACATGGAAAATTATTGGTACCCCTCGGTTTATGAAGAAAATCCCACAATGCTCAGACATTACATTTCAACTAAGCTTCAATAGAAGGATTTTAAAAGATAAACTTATGAAACAGGCCTGGACAAAAATGATTGTACCCCAAGACAAGACTGAAAATAATGTGACCAAACGAACATGTTATATATCAAGGTGTGTCTACTAATTAGCATCATGTGTGTCTACAATCTTATAATCAGTTAGTGGGCCTATGTATAGGGCTACATGTAGTTGCTGTGCTTTTTTTCTGTGACATGGTGTTTACCACACTCAACATGGACCAGTGAAAGCAAAGGAAACTTCAGATCGCTCCATCTATCATTTAAGCAAAGATGGAACTAATGGGAGATGACCAAGGAAGATAACACTGTTAAAAACAAATAATTACAAAGCCAGAGTGGAATTAGCCAAAGTTAACAAGCTACAGAGCTTTTTGGAGAATATCCTATAGACAATGAGACAACTGTTTGTTAAGACATATCAGCCCTATGTTCACAAATGGAAAAATAAAGCATATCAAGAAAAGAACAGTGTCTCCACTGTGAAACATGGAGGAGGATCCGGTATGTTCTGAGGATGCTTTGCTTAATTTGTTACATGGTGTCTTGAATCTCTGCAGGTTACGATCAAATATCAAGACTATCAGGGGATTTAAGCAAAAACTTTGCTGCGCAGTGTCAGAACCTTAGTCTTAGTCTTCATGGGTGTTGCAACAAGATAATGACTCAAAGCACACCACTTAAAACACCCAGAAATTGCTAAGAGGAAAAACATTGTACCATTGTGAAGTGGCCCTCTATGAGTCCTGACCTAAATCCTTTTGAGACATGTTGTCTGGAAAAGGTCCATTTTAAACTGTAGCAGTTTTTTCAGGAGGAGTGAGCCAAAATACCTGCTGAGAGGACCAGAAGTCTCTTTGGTAGTTACAGGAAGCATTTATTGTAGTGAGTGACTCGAAAGGTTGTTCAACAAAATATGTTATATGGATACCATGATTTCTGTCCAGAACTGAAGTTTTTTTTTATTTTTTTTTTATAATTCTGTCGAAGAATGTTTTAAAAACAATGTGGTACTTTGTTCATTTTCATATAATGTTTATTTACTATTACTTTTGTCAGAACCTACGATCTAAACAACTATGTTTTGCACAAGGTAATATATTGTATGTTCAAAATTGGAGTAGGTGTTGTATTACTTGGTGGAAGCTTCCTACATTAGATATTATGTTTATCTTAAATTCAAGCATGAAACCAAAATGTTGCACCACAGGTATTAGCATAGATGAAATTTCATATTTTATTAAATAATGAATTATATCTTGATGTTTTTACCCACAGGCCCTCCATCTCCTCCGCGCAACTTATTGTTCAACATGAATGACACCTGCCTAATGCTGGAGTGGTCACCCCCCAGCGACACCGGAGGTCGCCGGGATCTAACGTATAATGTCCAATGCAAACGCTGCGGCCCTGCACCCAACCAGTGCCAACTCTGTGAGGATGATCTCCGTTTCGTCCCGCGGCCTTTGGGCCTGACCAATGCCAGTGTGACTGTCACGGACTTCTCATCACACGCAAACTACACATTTGAAATTGAGTCACTAAACGGTGTGTCAGAGATGAGCTCCTTCCCTCGGCAGGTGGCCATCATCACCGTCAGCACTGATCAGGGGGGTAAGTGTGTGGAATTTGTACCTTTTTATCACAACACAGCTTCAGAAATCTTTTCTGCTGCTTTCACAACACTTTTAATATCCATTCTAATGACTTCATAGCCGCAGTGTGTTGAAATAAGCATAAATAACAGCTGAGCGAGATTGCTTTTTATGGCTGGAGGCTGAACACAGCTGCTTTATAACTTCTTCATTTAGCTTTATTGTTATATTTAGCCTTCTTAGATTTGCTATGAAACTGGTTAGATTGAATGAATTTGATGTTTTTTAAACCACAAAGGTACCATACTTAGGTACCACGGTTTAAAAGAAGTGACTAGATGTGAAATAAAAGTAGAGCAAATACATTCTACAAGAAAAGAACATAGAACAAATATTTTAGGGGGTGCAATACCTGCAGAAAAGCTTAAGGAGAAACAGAAATTTGGGAGGTGATCACAAATGTAATGATCCACGATTTAGCTACAAGTCTTAAAATGGAATGGCTTTCCTTAAAGTTTCAGTTTAATGCTGCAGAACATCCGTTAAAGAATTAAAATCCCTATGGGCAGTGTTCAGTTGTTCAGTTTTTTGCAATGGTTGGTAACATTTCCAGGTCCACATCTATATATATAGTATAGTATAGTTTATTCATTTAAATATGTTTAGGCTTTAGAAACTTTACAAGACATATGCACCTTAGTCTTTGTATATTTTCCTGGCTCCATTAAAAAAGGACAGAAATTAACATCAACGTAACTTTTTAATTGCTAAAGTGTGATTATTGAAATGTTTCTGTAAAGTAGCTTTAAAAAACCTTCCAGCAAATAGAATAAAGGGTGTTTTATATGTCTCTTGCATTTTTATAATATTTTACAGTAATAAAATGCCGACTGGGTTAAAGTTATGAAAAGGTAACTAACTAAACCTCACTAAAGGTTACAAGTTATAACTGGGTGTTGGTAATTAATACAGGAATCTATTCTAAACGGATCTTATCAGTTTTTGAAATGTTCTTAACTGGAAGAGTCAAAGCTGGTTATACGAAAAATGATCTTTTATCGTTTCACTACCTTTGCATTGGAATGCACTTCAAATGTTTAAGATGAGTAAAAGAATCCCCTCCCTGCTTAGAACAACTAATCTATATTTCAACTATTAAATTTAGGATGTTAACACAATTTACTTACATAATAGTTATTTATAATACTTTAAGGACACACAACTTTGTTCTACACTGGATACGTGGCTGTCGACTTCTTTAAGATAGTTATCAGATCTTTGTAGAATAGCATCATTTGGATTTAAAATGACATCAAATGTTTGCAGTCACTAAGACTTTATCAGACCTTCAGCATTCATTTTAAAAGTTTAAGAGTTTGATACATTTTCAAAGGCCAGTACCTCAGCTCCTCCCTTACACTTAAAAAAGTGTAACATTTTCTACCATAAAATACCAGAGGATTGTAAACATGATGCTCAGTGTGGAAAGGAGTGGGTAGAGCCTGGGACCATGAACCAGGACAGTACTTGATGAATCAGTCGATCACAACAAACATGACAAAACCAAAAGATGTATTTTCTTTACATAAGTTTTAAAGATATTTCGGGCTCACCTGCACATGATAAAGGGTATCACAAAACCTTAGTGTGTTGCAGCTGCAATATTGGTTATTCTGGAGCTAAGAGTAAACTCTCTCTTTCTGAGCTGTGATTGGCCCTGTCTGTTAAAGACCGAGGAGTTTGAGCCTCACCAGACTGACTTATGCCCTGTGTAACTCAGTTCCTCTGACCAGGCAGGAGTAAAAAAGTATTAGAGCTAACAAGACACCAGCGCACATGTGCTTCACTGCTATTAAATGTGTATTTACTGTATGCTTTGAACATGGCCCAGCTGTTACATGATAATAATGTCAGTTTGTCTCATGCTAACTTATGTAGACACTGCATCGAAACTAATGAAGATTTAAGGTGGGCATACACTGTACAATGATAATAAACTGCAGGGTTTAAAAGTTTTTAGCTCATAATGTATGTTCATACACTTTACAAAGTGCACCGAAAGTTTCCTGATCGGGAGGTGGTTGTGAGTGGCTAATTGCCCCTCGTTACCTACTGTATACTGCATGACAGAGGACACACGTTGAGACTGACAAAATTCTCGCAAAACTGGAGAATCGGACCAAAAAGGGCCAAAACCCGCACAATGTAACAGTCAATTTTGTTTATTTTTCTTTATTGTGTTTGCACCTTTATTCTCTGGTGTGCTGAATGCTTAAAGTGGCTGTCCTAATGGGAGACTTACCTCGTTTTCTAAATCATTTCAGTAGTGCTTATATATTACAGATATTGTATAGAGCACCCATAGAATTTGTACTGAAAAATGGAACCAGGAGGACGACAGATGGGTCTGATTTCCAACTGACTTGGTTTATGCTTAGGAGAACGGACCTCCGTTGGACTAAAAAACATCAGTGCTCGAACTACAGATTGCTCTAGTGCAAGTCAACAGAACTGATTAACTCCTGGATAGCTATCCTACTAAACTAAAGTGCAGTAGCCTCCAATATAAGCCTGTTTTGTGATTAACAGTGAACTTGTTGCTTCATGTTTTCCCATAAATGTGAAACATCACAATCCTACCATAATAACTGTAAAAAAAAAAAAAAAACACACACACATTTCAAATTTTAGTTTAAGAAGGTGCTAAATTAAGCAAAAATTCTGGTTTTTGGTCCGTAAATGTGAAAAATTAGGCAGAATTTTGCATATGCCCAACTGCTAGAAGGCAAATGTCTTAGGCTTTAGTTCTTCCAATATCATACGCAATATGTATGTAGAAAATAAAAACCGGGGTTTGTGGGCTACAGATGCCTCCCTGACTGTGGATTGAAACAAATGCATTACAGTTAATCCATAGATACATCCTGCATGGCTAAGATGGGCAAAATATAAATGATACACTTACTTTGTGTACAAGTGGACCAGATGTTTCATAAAATGAACTTAATTTCACACTCAGACACTCATTAAAAAACAGAGAACTGGTTGATATGTATGCTTCAATAAAGCAACTGTATGGCAGAAGCTAAAGCAGAAGCAGGGAGAGGTTCCTTCTACCTGTTTAACACATTATCACTCCCAAAATATCAAATACTGACGCTTGGTCAAACCCCCTCACAGCCTTTAAGGTGCCCTCTGACTCAATGATGAGAGGTGTACCCCCATTGCATCAGTATCTGAAGCACAAAGGACTTGTTGGAGGGTGAATATTTGACAAGTTGGGAGTGAGACTGTTTTGGTTCGCTTTACTGTAGTATGTTTTTTTTCTGCATACATAGTTCAAAACCTGTATGTCTTGTGAGACTGTTTCCTTTATTGTATACGAATTATTGTTATCTGTTTTTTGCAAAAGGTTTTCATCCATCTAACTAGAAGTACTTGCTTGCCCCCTTTTCCCTGTTGGTTGTCTGTCCACCTCCTTTCCTCTCAGGTGTCCTGTAGACATGTTTGTTTAACCTGGCTCCTTTGTTCTCTGCTTCATTTCCTGTTCTGTCTTTCTATTGCTGAGAGCATCTGGAAGATATACATTTTCTCATAGAGCCAAAGCGCATTAAATGCATTATTCTTTGTCTCTGAGGACAGCTCTAGATAGTATATGCGACTCTGTGTTACACACAGAGTTTTTATTTGATTAACTTGCCTTGTTTAGAACATAGTCAGAGCTGGTCCCTTGGCTGTAGACAAGACGCATTTGAGCACTAATATAGCCAGCTGCTGCTATTTAGGATCCTCAGGGGAGGAGGCAGATTTATGGCTGGCTGTTAGTGATAAACAGCCTAATGCTGTACTTTTAACACGGTTATGTTCTCGGAAAGAAGAATTTGATCAGTGCTGTTAAATTTAACGAGAATCCTTAAAGAGGTATTGATCACAAAGCTGGTCGTGTTATGTGTAACTGATCAGTGTGCTTACCAGCCTGTGTGCTGATGGATACATAAATACAGTATGCTCTTTAAATATTTCAAAGTGTTTATGTTTAACACAGTTCATGCATTTGAAGGCAGGGGTTAAAGAAACCAGTGATGCCTGAATTAATGATCCACATTTTTTCTCCTTAATAGAAGATTCTAGTCCCATAATTACTATGATGTTCAGTTTAATTCCACCTTTTAACTTTATTATTTAAACCTTTCATGTTAGAATCACGTATTTGAATACATTTTTATGGGGTTTAGAGGGACAAACCAACAAAATTTAGCAGGTAATTGTAAAGTCTAAGGAAAAGGTATGTAAGGTGTATCTAAAACATAGGTCAAAAGATACTCTATACAGATAAAAACACAAATGGCCATTTTAAAATACATTTGGAATGCTATGGGAAGGAAGGAACCAATGTTCTATACTATCCTCATCTTGATGATATACCTGCACAGATATTTACCTGCACTGGGAATATTTTTCATGTTTACTGCGCCATTCACCCTGAGTCTGGTTGTGCTTGAGGTTCCTACCTGTTAAAAGGGGAGTTTTGTTGTTTTTTCTCTCCACTTAGTGAAGGATTGCTGCGAAGCCAGCAACACAATGTTGACTGTTGATAAATGCTCATCCAGGAGGAATGAATTCTGTAAAGTCAGTGAGTCAGTGCAAACAGATGTTTCTCCTAGACAAGAAGACATGTTGTGGGTAGAAGCTAGATAATTAAATTAATTCTTATTTAAATTTTTCTCATTTCTTATTTTTAACTAAATATGATTTTTATTAATACCCCCACATTATTTTTTCTTTTTTCACTTACTCATTCTATTTTGCTCTGTTCAATCCTATTCTCTTCTTATCATTATAAGTGTCTTTATAGTTATCGTTATGTCTGAGCCAGGTTCTGCTGGAGGTGTCTTCCCGTTAAAAGGGAGTTTTTCCCTTCCACTGTTGCTGTGTGCATGATTGGTGTATGGGAGTGCTACACAGTAACAACAAAGCAAAGCAGTATCTAGAGTCGCTACATGCTCATCCAGGAAGGTATCCTGTGAGGTTAATGACTCATTGCAACCAGCTAGGTTTTCTGCCTTGAGATGAAATGTGTTGTGAAATGGATCTAAGGAAATAAACTGAAATTAACTGAAGTTAAATAAATTGATGAGACTTGTCCCACATTAGAACTACTATGACAGATTTCCCCAACCTTAGCAGTGGATCTCTGCAGCTCCTCCAGCGCTTCCTTAAGCCCGCTGCTTCTCAAATGAACACATTTCTTGCCCGGCATCTCAGTTTAAGTCTATAACCTTCTATGGTATTTGCTATTTTTGTTGTAACGTGACAAAATGTGAAGAAGCTGAAGGTGTATAGGTGTCTGCAAGACTCTGTATGTACAAAATTTAGTTTTTTTTGTGTGTTGTTTTTTTTTTTTCCAAGGCTTAATACTTACTAAGAACATCTTAAAATTTCATGCACCAATTTTATCTTCCCCGCACTCTCTCTGAGAAATGCCAATTTGCCTCAGTGTCAGCAGTCTGAAAACTGCAGCTGCATTTGAAAAGGTTGAAACCAGCTAAACTGTGCCTAAAGTCAGCAAATTCACTCCAGTCAAAGATAACCAAGCAAACCGTCTGACAAAAAGCAACATTTGCATGCAGCAGTGAAATGCAGGCATGTTTTGGCACAAACAGCATTCTCCCCCCTCAACACATCCAGCTAAACTGCCCTGTGATGGGCTTGTTTGGAAAGGTGCACATAATATTTATATGCGCCATTAGCATAGTGTTGACATCAGCAGAAAACAGACAGCCATGTGAATTTCAGTGTTTTCAGGATTCTGCTGTTATAATTTAGCCTAGCTATAAATAAATTTGATGCTGTCATTAAAATCCAGATGGACAGTTTTGGTCAATGCCTTGTGTCAATAAAAGTGCATTATCTGCTTTGCTTACAAGAACACAGACAATTATTTCCAAATTTTAAAAAGAAATGTTTGCTTTTGTTAAACAGTCTTGGGGATCTTGCAGGTTAAATTTTGTTTTGTCTGTGGCACCTTAAGAAGTTTGATTTGTTTGCAAATATTTTACTGACATTAGCAGAATCCCACATGCATACTTCCAAAAATAGGTATGATTAACAACAGTGGCACAAACATTGGGGAAAAAGAGACAAGCGGAAGTTGTGGAAACCTACTGTAAGTGAGATTATGGGGGCTCAGTATGAGGTTTTGAAAATTAGGCTTTGAAAAAAGTGCTGTAATAAGTGTAAAATGCAGAAACAGCATTGCAAAATATGAAAAGTGTGAAAGTAAACGAGATGAGAAGAACAAAAATCTGAGATGCTGTGGTGATCAAAATAATTAAGTATAAGTGTAAAGAATCAGAAAGAGGGCATTTTATTCTTTTAGCCAATAAGAAATTAAACTCAACCAGATCCCATCAAATAAAATAGCCACATTTGAAATTTTTACATACACAGAATGTATCTGAAAAAAAATCATGATCTTTTGCTTTTTATTTTTTTCTAAATAGTGTAACATCTATGTTTGATCTCTTTGATTCTTCATTTTGGCAAGAGACTAAAACACCTATTTGAAGTTTACCAGCTCAAATCATAATTTTATGCTTGTAAGTAATAACTTTGTATTACAATTCCAACCTGCATTTAATCAAATAACTTTCAGACTATAATATATCGTTCAGCGTACACGCGCCCAACTGGCTGTGTGTTAGGGCAACATATGGAAATGTAAATTGAGCTGGTCAAACACTAAACCATGCACACATGGAATAAATTAAAAGCAACTTCCATTAAAATATAAGAATATATTTAGGTTAACCTTTAGAAAATGTTCATAGAGTTTGCGCTACAGTAGCTAACACCCCAACAGGCTGTATGTTATTAAAAACTATAAGTTAAATAGAAGAGTATTTCTCCAATAACATAATAGACAGAACAAAAAATTACAGTGTTTTGGGGGAGGTTTAATTAATTTGTGCATAAATGACTGCAAAATAGCAGGTGATAAAGAAGTAAATAGCATCCCTCATTAAGAAATAAATGATGAAATGTTAAACATAGGGATGCAGAAATGTGTCAAATGTAGCAGCTGATAAAGGCCCGTAGATTTTGTTTTATCTCATAATTTTCCGTAATTTCTATAAAAATTGAGGTAGTCAAACCTGTGTGATGAATTGTTCTGCAGCAGCCAGACTCCCATGATTTGTAATTTCTGCGCTTTGTGTTTGCTTGAGATTAACAACGCTTTAAAACACCCATAAATATTCTGAAAAGCTACTTTTCCAGATTTTTTTATGGTACCTTCATACGTTTTATTTGCCCATGTTATACTTTTCTTAATCTGATTTCTTGTATCTCATTTACTGTTTGATTAGGACTCTTTAACTGCTTGTTTATATCATTGGACATACTGATTATTTCTACAAGAAAAACACTGTACAAAATGTGCGTAACTATGTCTTATTTTTATTATCACTTCTGTTAACAACGTTTTGAGTCCCAGCAATATTTTATTCAGTAAAGCCTCAAATTTAATTAAGTTTTATAAAAACTAATGAAAACACACATGCATATTTAGAGTTAAATGAGTGGCAGTTGCCTGAGACAAACGTATAAATCATGTTAATGCTTCAACCAAAATGGCATCTTTACTATGAAAGTTTGGGACAGGAGCATATGCCCCTGCACATGAATCATTTTTATCTTTTTTTTTTTTCTTTTTTATTAAGATGATGAGAAAACTTAACTTAATCTCCATAACTTTCAGCATAAATAAAACTAATGTGGATCATTTCAGGTTAACTGATTCTGTCAATGCGTGATACTGACCGAGGCTGTATGTAGAATAAATATATTTTCTAAAGAATGTGCTGACCTTGTGTGCAAGACAGACACTTCTTCAGTCAATAGTTTAATGGCAGAATGAATCTGTTTGAAATAAATCATTTTGATCGCATAAAATAACTGATGCAAAAAGGTGACATTTTCGATTATGAAATTACCTGCAAATGTTCTGCTGCTTTGCATTACCTGTCTGTAAATGACTGAAACTACTTAACTTATGTCCTTTCATCTCGTTAAAGTTTCTTTAAGGTTTCTTCATCTTTTTCTTACCAAAAACTTGTTTTTTCTATGTTCTATTAAACATCATCAAAAAAGACAAATTAATAAATCATCTATGGTATATTGACATAATTAACCAAGGATGTTTGTTGATGTTTTTGGTGAAAGGAAGCCGTAACTGTCTTTCACAGTGATAATTAACTGAATTTACTTTAATAAAAAATTTCTTCACTAACAAGTTGCTCAACAAGAACGTCTTCACATCACATGGACTGCCAATACCTTCTTTGAAAAAAAGACAAAATGGCAGCGTCTTCACGTTCAGTGAATTTTCACAAGTCCTTACCACCTTCTGCAGTATAGATGCAGAGAGTTGTTTATCTTGTTTACTAGGACTGCACACAGAAGATTTTGTTCAACAACACACTGTAGTGGATGAGTGCAGATGAAACATCTGATCCTTAATTTGAAGAAAATAATTCTTCACTTACTATTTTTTTTGTTTAAAAAAATAATATCTTCATCCTGAAACGACTTAACACAACAAAGTTAAAAGCCAGAAAAACTGCACTAGAATCCATAGAGGTAATACAGGACTTTTGTAGTAGTTTCTTTGACCAGTACAGGCAAAACATTTACTAAATGCTCTTATCATCCTAAATATACCACCCAAATTGAATGTTCTCATGAGAGGGAACCTGGTTTATGTTGTTGTAAATAAACAGAAAGCTATTAACTGACCGTGTTTGAAGAAAGCCTTACAGAAGCTGCAAAACACACAAGGTAAGAATTCAAACCACAACAACCACACAGACAGAGCTATGGCTTAGACTTAGACACACTTTACTGTCATTTTGAATACAAAAGTTTGTCGAAGTTTTGTATATACACAGAGTGTATACAAAATGAAATTTCAAAACATACAGCTTTTTTCCAACAGTGAATGAGCAGCTAAGCATTGAAATGAGCTTAAAGTGCAGCAGTGATCAAAATGGAAACAGTGTAGGAGAGACACGGCATTGATGTGGAAGGTTGAGAGCAGCGCAAAAATAAATAAATAAATAAAAAAATATGGTGCAAGATGCAGTGGAACACTGAGTTGAATTCTATTTAAGGGGATTTGAAATTTTGCCATGTAGTGCAAATATGTTAACAGTGTGATGCAGAATCTCGATTTGTGACTTGAATAGAGTTTTAAACAGTTAAACATTCTGATGGCAGCGGGGAAAAGGCTGTTGCACAACCTGCTGGTCCTGCATTGAATGCTGCAAAGCATCTTCCCAGAGGGCAGCAGGGAGAACAGTCCATGGTGGGGGTGTGAGGGGTCGCTGATGATGTTACAGGGTCGGGGCACGCATTGCTGGGATGAAAGGAAAGCTGAATGGGATTGGTTTAGATCAAGGAATGCTAATCCATTTCAATAACTCCGACAAAATCTACGTCTTAATCATATTGAGAATTTGAGCTTGAAATATAAAGATCTGAAAAGCTTTAGGACACACCAAACACCTCTCGACTAAACCTCTTAGGAGGTTTGCAGCTGATTACCCAACCACTTTATGTAGATTACCAACCCCCTTTATGAAATCTGTTTTGGTTTCTTACAGTATCCCAACATAATTATCGGAAGTTTGTATTTCTGATGTTTTAAAAAAGTGCAAAAGTACTTTTTTACTTTTTTAACTAGTATAATTTTCCTTCCTTTTTTTCCAGATTTTTATTGTCATTTCAATGTCACAAGTACAGAGCAACAAAATGAACTCTCTGCATTTGACCCATCCTTTTAGGGAGCAGTGGGCTGCCTTTGTGCGGCACCCGGGGAGCAGTGTGGGGTGAAGGTCTTTGCTCAGGTACCCAGAGTTGCAGTCTGTGGGAGTGGGGCTCGGACTCAGAACCTCAGGATTCCAAGCTCTATGCCCTAACCACTAGGCCTCCACTCCCCCTTAAAGGCCGCCACTCCCCCTGCTAATACTAGCATTTTAAAACATGATGTTGCACACAGTGGTCAAAGTCAAAATCTCCTCTAAAAGAATCCACGCACTTCAAACCAAGCAACTGTTGTTTTGTCGCTGTAGCATGTATATTATTGTGTATACAGTATTATTTAACAGTGTCCCCGTTCGGGGGTAGCCTTCCTCTGGCACGGTGCCATACTTTAACTAACTATGACAAATTAGCCACATACCTAATTACTAGCATGGGAAAATCACAATGATGTTTATTAGGCCCGGCATCATAAAGTGATGGGCCTGTGCCCTAAGACCAAAGCTCTATACTAGAGAAACACTAATAGTAACAGCTATACAAATTGGCTGAGTGAAATGACCGAGCCCCTGAGGTGTTTAGCTGTGATGGGGTGAGGAGGAAGGTGACTTTCCTTGGATGAATCAATACACCTATCCGAAATGCTGCTGGGTGCGCTATGGTTTGGATACCAATGTTTCCTGATACCAGTGTGGCTGTGTGTATGTGTGTAGGAGGGGGGGTCACAATATGAGACTTGGCTAAGAACCTGACCCTGACACCATTATGGGTTAATAGGAAAAAGCAGCCACTGATAGAAATGCTGAATACATCATATTGCTAACTAGTTATGGTTATGGGTGAGGGGATGTTTAGGATCCTCCATCTTAAATTAATGAAATCTGTGTTGTTGTTTTTTTTTCTATGATGGTTTGTTGGACCACAGTTGGATTGCTGACAGGGGCCTTGTGGAGAGAGCAGTCGTAAATAGAAGCTCCATGCTCGCTGCCTTATTAACAGTTGATTTATCCGCCTCTCTGTGGGGAACACACGCCCTTGGCACCCGAGCCCAGAGATCGGCCGCAGGGGTCCCAATTACCCGATGTCGTGGGTATTTGAAGATGTGTTGAGGAAAAATGTTGTGCTTTAGTGTCATGGGTGTCGCACGAGTGCACGCGCCTTACTTGCTGTGTACGACAGTGCCAGGGTCATCTTCATCATCACTCTTTCTCCTGCTTCCACACTCACACGCTCACACCCACTCTTTATGCCTCCTGTGGTGGGAGATACAAGGGGAAATAATAGGATGGGAAAAATTTATTCGACAGCTCTCTTTCTCCACTCTGATTTATCAGAGTCTTCTTTCCACTCATGTGCCTTTATCTCCCTCAGTTACTCTTTTCTCTCTGCTCCCCACAATTCTTCTACATTAAGCACTGCTTTGTGTTTGACTTGTGTGTTCATCATACTGTACTGACAAGTACTAACATTATGCCCCATTATATTTTACAGAGTTGAAGCTGCTCTGAGACAGTGCTTTATTGCAGCAAGTCTGAAGTTTTAAGACCTATTATTTAATCATAATGTTTGGCCTTCTTTTTATGCCTTCCTGTCTAATATTGCTTTACTACTAAGCTACAATGAATCCTTGAAAAGTTTTCTTTTTTGTGTTCTAAATCTTTTCAGAAATAAAAAGAAATTATACAAATCTATATCCCATGCATGAACTACTGGACATTACATTTTTTGTATGGAATTACTTAAATCTGTTCTTAAAGGGATCCTGTTAATCTTTTAGCATGTTTTATTACTAGTAAAAATCTAACTATATATGTGACACTTAAAAGGTTCTTTGAATAGCTATATTTATGAAAACACAAAAAGGCAACACAATTGAAATGGTTATAACACAAGATAAAATGCTTTTTAATAACAGTTTTTTACTCTGTTTTTAATATAAAATTCCTTTACCACATTTCTTTAAGCAGACTGCCTTTCCATGTAATTTTGCAGCATATTTACAATGTTTTAAGAGTAATTAGCGTTTAAGAGTAAAACCAGCCTAAGGCTTGTTAACATCCTGCACATTTAAATACTTTGTAATTAAACTCATAGGGTATAACTCAAAAATTCACAGGAAAAAAAAAATTCCACATTTTAACAACAAAAGTTTAGAGAACTGCCTTTACATTAATTGTAAAATCGCATACAATAAATAATTTTAGAACTTGATTTGCAAGGAAAGATCCATTGACTTTTCTTCCAAAATATTTGGGAAGCACTGCTATAAGGAAGTTGCATTTGTAATAGTTAAATCTTTAATGTTGCAAAGATATATGTTAGAGGACACATGATGGATTATTATCCTGACAAAATTAGTTCTTTAATATATGTTTGGTGAACTATTGATGATGTAAGGAACTTTTTATATAAATATTTTGTTGGAAATTACAGGTTTGAGCAGAGTTCCAATAAAAAACTGAGGGGGTTAGGATTGTTTTTTGTTTCAGATATGAACTTAACTCAAGTTGTCCTGGAATTATGTGTTTTGACTGCTTCTGATTAAACCCTCACTGCTGGGTGAAAGAAGGGATCGCTATTGCACTACTTTGTTCTTCAGAGCATCAATGCTGGCCAGATCGAGAGCAGCATCTGTCTAAATGTTTTTAGTGTTCTTTCTTTTTTTTTTTTTTTTTCTTCAAATTAGCCTTTTTTTTTTACCAGTCCCTGCAGTCTGTGCTGAAATCCAAGTAGTCTGGGTTCACCAAAGAGCATTTTTAAATCCCTCTGGAGTCTGCTGGTTGGTTTAGGCCATGGATTTGATCTTTTAATTCTGAACAACTTCTGAACAACACAGATCCGATTATTTCCAATGTTACCCAGGCCACTTGGTTATGTGGTCCTGAATCCGACACGAATCTGATCTTTTCAAATGCAATCTGTGTCTGAACAGCCAGGTCGCATTCATCCGACCTAAATGCCAATAATATCCGACAAAGGTCACTATTCTGGGTCTTGCTATGAAGAAGCGGCAAGAAAAACAACAACCATGGCAGATGATGATGCGGAGAGCACTATTTATTTTTAACCATCTTGAAAAGATTCTGTTTTTATGGTTGGGAAAGATCGCTAGAGGCACTCCGGCACTACCATCCATGTTTACTTCCGTGAACGCAGAGCATGCTGACCTGTTACATCATTGCGTTCTCTACTGCGCATGCAGGGCTCTTGTGTTGTATGACTGCAGTTCACACCAGTGTTAATTTCGTCAGCTTTTTCTAATTTAATCTTAGTCACAATGACAAAAATCTAATTTAGTCTTAGTCATATTTAGTCATTGCCTTCCCAATTTATTCTTAGTCTTAATGACAAAAATCTATTTAGGTCTTAGTCATTTTTGTCATTTTAGTCAACACTGTAAATAATAGAACTTGTCCACACACTGCTTCTCTTTTTAATATATATATCACACTGTACAGAACAAAACTTCTCCACACACTGCTTCTCTTTTTAACATATATATCACACTGTATAGAACAAAACTTCTCCACACACTGCTTCTCTTTTTCTCTATTTTATTTATATAACACTGTGCAGAATAGAACTTCACACACTGATTCTCTTTTTCTCTATTTTATTTATATAACACTGTGCAGAATAGAACTTCATACACCGATTCTCTTTTTAACATATATCCCACTGCACACATTGAACCTTTTGTCGGCTTGTTTCATCATATCCACAAAGTCTTCATTGTCCTTCCTTTCCTACCCCAACATCTGATTTGGCTTTGGTGTCACTGTGTCAGGTATCTAGTTGGGAGGAAGATATTTGAACGATTAATATCCAGTGTATCAGTAGAACATCCTTCTTCTATGACAGAGACAGACAGATACAGGCACCGGAAGGCACACACACACAAACACCCACATGCATGCGCCCGCGCGTGCACACACACACACCCGTTCCTACTATTACAGGCCCAGCCGTTCCTTACCTTCTTCCATATGGCAGCATGTTGGCACCTCAGATGGTGCTTGAGATTCACTGTGTTCTTCCCTGCAATTTTGAAGCCGCAGACTCTTTAGTGGCATCCTTCCTCCGTTGTAAACTAAATGGCTCCATACATCCAGGCGTTGTTTTCGCCCTGCTCCTCCAACAATCCGTACACTGGTATTCGAGCCCCATGCCATGAGTGCAAAGTTGAGCTAGGAGTATAAGCCCTGTGCTAGTACTGACTGAGTGGCGCGAGGCACAGTGGGACAGGCCCCATGTAGGGACAAACAGGACAACAACGTGTAATCTTCTATGAAGCTCAAGAAACAATTACAAATTATTTATAAACAATGACATTTCTTAATGTCCATTTATCAATGGCTTGTAAATTTCGTCTGGTCTTTTTTTTTATTTTCGTCATATTTTTATTTTCTGGAAACAATTTTTGCACGTCATCGTGTCGTCATCGTCACAGGAAAATGAGGCGTTAATGAAATATTTTCGTCATCGTCCTGGTTGACGACATTAACACTGGTTCACACAGGAGATCACGTACAAGTTGCATATATTGTTAATGTGAACGGCAACGCAAAAAAATCTGATTTAAAAAAAAAAATCAGAATTGAGCATCAAGGCCTGCAATGTGAACGTAGCCTTAGTCTCCAAGCTGTAGCTACATGACAACAATTTCTGTCTTCCTTCTCCTTAATCGATTGATAAATAATAAAAAAAATATTACATTTTGAACCCATTTTGTACCTGGAGATTCTTTTTCTCACTAGTTTTGTCTTAAACATTTTATATTTTTATGAAAAGTTTTTTTTTTTCTTTTTTTTTAATCGAATTCACGAATCAATGTAATGTCTAATAAGGCTTTATAAAGTAGAAATAACAAAACTTTTTATGGGTTTTTTTTTTCTACTTTTACGTAGGCCATTACAATAGGTTTTGTCAGAAGACAGTTATTATTCCTTTATAAAAGTGAATTGGCCTTGTACAGCACTTCTGCCTTTGTGTGAAGAAAATTCTGAACTTATTTTCACTTTTTAAATGTAGTAAAGTAAAATAAAAAATTTATCTAATCACTTCAGTATTTGGATTTCAAATCTTACCATGATGACTGAAATAAAGCAAAACAATTTTTAAATAGTGAAGGAAAGCAAGCATTCAAACTTTGCTGAAATACTAGATGACAGCACCAAAACAAAATGGCTATGATACTTTTAGTGAAATGTTGATTAGAGATTTGAATCCTTTGAATTGTTCTTTGAATTAACACTTAAAGGTGTGATTAGTTTTCAGTATGAATTGAATCCTAATACATTACATGAAAAATAGCTCTCTGACAGCATACCTACAGTACAAGTTATGTCATATATTACTTCATTTAAGCTGAATATCTAAATGATGGCATGAAAATAATCCTGGATTTATGGTTCTAAGAAAAGAAAAAGAAAGAACCAAAGTTAGGTTATTAAGATGTTTCAGAGTTGCTGTTTTTTTAAACTACTTTACCCCTGAAAACATTCTGATCAGTCATAATTCAAGATTTTCACGAGACACCTGGATGTTCGAGATAAGGGAACATTCTGGTCAAATCTGGGAATAAACTTTATTAGATTATTCATCTGTGCTGTTATTGCAGATGCAGATATTTCAGCACCTGAAATACAATTTTTGAAAGCAAAAACAATCAGGTTATCTCTTGTGTGTGAAGCTGTGATATTAGATATCCTAACATCAATGATTCTTACTCTGCATCTCAAAATTGTGTTAATTTATCATCTTATTTAGTCTTAGACTTTGGGGAAATATGTATTCTAGATTAAAGTATTCTGCTTTCTCAGCCTGGCCTGGCTGTCTGTTGGATGGTATTGAATTGATTACTGGTAATTGTTGAGTACAAGCTGGCTTTATTTATGTGTTGTTTTTTTTTAAGAAAATACAGCTTTATGAATGCTGCTCCTCAATTCGAGTATTTAAAATGAAACACAACATACAACAGAAGGCATAGCTAATTTAAGAGGAAGATGAAGTGTGTTGGCAATAGTTTTTTTTCAATAATGACTGCTTTTTATCAGTTACAGTAGAGATCTAACATTTTCAATGACAGTCTGATTGGTAGTGATCTTGGTCTGACTACCATATGATTAGCTTTGTCATTGAAACTTGATCAACAGATTTTAGGTTAGGTTTTGAGTTTTCAGAGTAGCATCGAATGAAAATTATAATCTGCAATGAATAAAACAGAGAAATTACAGAACGCACAGATGACATGAAGAGGAACCTGAGCAGAGTAAAAAGCACAACAAACAAAAGAGAGCGAAACAATATGATCATGGGAGCATCCACTGGATGACAATGTGAGTACAGGGGCTAAATATACTTTACCAGGGTTTTGAAAAATGACAAGGAAACTATAGGAGCTATACAGATGAGTGAGTTACTGCCTAGGCAGAGAGAAAGAAGAGCAGCTTAGGGAGGGAGCCTAATTAACTAGAGGAGGCCGAGATATATAGAAACCCAGAGAAAAAAAAAATCTAATGGAAGTCTTGATACAATAATAACGGATGAACAAAGACCACAAGAATGAACAAGGAAACTAATGCACAAGGAACATCTTGAGAATATGAATAACAGTAAAATGATAAAAACAGACTCAAATACAACCAAAAGAAGTTAAGACCAAAGGATCATATCAACAGTAGCCGTCTGTTTCCAAACAATGTTTAGAACAGCCGTGCAGAACTAGAGCAAAGGATATAATGATGGAGCCCATGACCTAATCACCCTCCTTCACTCAGAAAAAAGGCTGCACGGCTTTAGACTCCAGACAAGAAGGATGATGACAGCCTCTTCCCCGAGGCAGGCAGCCTCTCGAACTCTAGGTTATCCTTTACAACTTCCAAGATGAGTCATTTTCTGCCAAATGATTATATTATTATACTATTACATATTTTATCACTAGTGTCTTGCTTTTGAATTCAATTTCCCTCTGATTTTAAATAAATGAATGACAGAAGGTTGTTTCAGGGCCTTTTGCAGACTTCATTTAGAATTGTGTGATGCCAACCGGGGAAATTCATGTATTTTTCAGCACAGCTATCCGAAAATTTCCCACATATTCCAAAGACCTGTACTGTGCAGGAGGTGAAGATGTAGGCATTGGTCTTTTCTTGAAAATGCATAAATAATAATAGCTTTTAAGCAACAGTAAGAAGCATCAAAAACTTCTTACTGTTGCTTAAAAGTGTTAGCTGGAAGCATGGCACAATGCAACAGATGTGTGATTCATTGATTTTTAAAGCCAGAAAACGTTTTAGATATTTCGGGGGAAAAACTTGCATGAAAAAATAGTTCACATTTTCACTTAACCAGTTTTTGAAAATAAGTGTTGTGTAGAGCTTAGATGAATTATTCTTTAGACATGATCAAAACTGAGGAACTAGAAAAATAAAATTAATATCTTAGGTTAATGGAACCTACAAAGAAAGAAAAGGTTATACAAAAAAAGGATGCAGTTTTTAAGTGGAGACTACTTGTCTCTGTTTCAAAGATATAACATTTTTTATCACTCAGATAATGATTATTTATAAGTGTATCTACTGAGAAGAGTAACACTTTCTAAAATATTAAAGATGAAAATGTAAAGAATACACATGGATATTCTAAGACCTTAATGAAAACGTTAGAGATGAAAAACCTAGCTAATAATCAATTAATCACTTAGAAATGAGCTAGAAGTAAAGAAAATGTGACATAATTTACTAATACATGAAACAGCAAGTGGCTCAAATAGAAACCAGCATGAGTCCGAAAACAGGCTAGGCAAACAGATCAGAATGGGGACAGGCAGGCTCAGAGGTCCAGAGGCAGAACGGGTTAGGATTAGGAAATCAGAAAAAACTCAGGAACGCTACAGAGCACTCACCAAAGGCTCAAATAATCTGGCACTGATAACTGGTTGAAGGCTGGTTAAATAGTGGCTGAAGCAGGTCGATCAGATTAACAATAGTGAGAACGGGGCGGACGGAAGCAGGTAAGCGAAATGAGCAATCAGAGTCATCAGCACCAAGATCATGACACTCCCTGCCATTGGCCTTATATTAAGCTCCTTCCACAGATTGTCTATTAGATATGAGTTGGCCCTCAGACTGGGTCAGTTAAATGTGATAGTATTCCTTCCAGTTAGAAGAAATGCAAGAGTATAAATGAATAATTTTGCAAGTTTTTTTTTTTTTTATTAAAACCCATTCCACTGAATAAAAACAGTATTATATTCAGGTTTTTATAGACAGAAAAGCTAAGCAAGAGCCAGAGGGGTCACTGAAACTCTAATCAGTTTAAGGAAGCAGTATATTATTTTGAGGACATTGGGCTAATAGATGACTATATGTATCTTATTCAGACTGTTAGCTAAAGTGGAAATGATACAATAGTCAATGAAAAAATAAGATTGAGTTGCAAAATGCTGGTGAAGATTCTCAGTCATCCAGGTCAGTCATTCCAAAAGTTTTAAGAACACATTGAGCTGCAAACTTTTGTAATGTTACAGTGTTAAGAAAAAACCCGTGGTTTCCGTTTGTCCTATTCTCCAAATGACCTGAATGTCTGCTTTTACCTGCTGAAATGCAAAATTACATAAAAAAAAACATTAAAAATGGAATTTTGGACAGTTAGTAATTTTATGCCAAGCATGAATCTACCAGTATTTAAATGTAAAGTATGTTATATAGCTCCTTTTTATGTATTTTAGAGCTAAACAAGTAACCTTTGTGGGCTGAGTGCAAATCAAAAGTATCTGAACTGCAATTATGGCTGCACTTTACGCACAGTTCTCTGTTTTTGGTAGTGACCCTGACGAAAAAGGTAGAAATACATGACAGTTTCCTTCGTGGACCTAAACCCTCTCTGTCTTTTGGCTCTTAGAGCTGCTGTCAACTGGGCTGTTAGAGTGATGTTAACAAGCAGCTGATAAGTCCAACATCTCACCCTAACTGACAGACAGAGACCTCTCACTAATCACAACATAAAAGGAAATTCTTTCCATTTAGTTGACAGATAGTTTACTTTTTTTAAACAATCAGAATCACGTTTGTTCTTCTCATTTACGTAACTCTGTACCTAGAGTGCAGATTTTTTCTACTGACCTGAAAATGAGCTCCAGCATTTCTTCGATCTGTGAGCAGCATCAACCAGGGTACTAAAGATAATAAAAATGCTCACTGTAATCAATAAATGCCAGCTAGGTGTCGTAACAAAGCAGTTCACAATTTGTCACACAAAATCAGCCAGAAGTTTAATCCTCTGAATAACATTTTAAACCTTTTATTAAACTTTTTTTTTATAGTTTTCAGTATTTGTTTTTATTGTGATAAAGAAATAGCGTCTCTTAAAGAACAACTCATCCCAAACTACAATCAGCTAATATATTGTTTGCATGGATGTCTTATAGTGCTGCAATTTGTGTTATCAGCCAAATGACATCCTGATTAGTGGATTTAGCTGTCAGACCATCACACAACTACTTTTATTATGTGTATAACATTGTGATTTTTGCCAAAGTATGATCTCTTGGAACGCTCTCAATGTTTATTTCACTGTCAATCTACCTGTCAGTCACAGCTAAGACCACGCCCAGCCTTAACTCCCAACACGCTTCCTAATTCGTTTGACAGCACATCCGCATTTTCCAATTTGTTAGCAGAAGTACTGAACAGCAGCATTAGTTTTTCTTTCAGATCACTTTGCTGCAATTAAATTTACAGATTTTATTGAAAAACCTTAAATATTATTAATTTTACTTATTTTAAACTGCTGACTGGATTATAACACTTCTTTTTTGAATTTATTTAAATTAAATCATCTGTGATTTTAAATTTTTCTTCAGGTTGAACACCCTAGATGTTCAAATTGGTATTTCTGTCCCTGCTTGTCTCTGTTCTTTACATACTTTTTTTGTTTGCTGCTATATCATATTATAAATGTATGGTATGGTGCATATGAGGAATTTAAATTGCTGTGCTGGAAGATTTTTTTTATGTGTTCATGTTTTTGACAGTAAATGCTGTAAATCAAATAACTGTCATATAGAGTAATTACTTTATGTAAATAGTTTAAAGATATTTGATTTTTTTATTTCTAGATCTTACCTTAGAATTACTATGATTATTTTAACCCATTAGAACGTTTGTGTCGACGATTCAACGCAATATCCTGCATTCTATAATGCCACCTCCCATCCTCACTGCAAGAGCCTAATCAGTGTGGAAGCAGAGCTTGGCCTGCTGATTAGTGGTGGATCTGTGGGATGAATCACACCAAGGAAAGCCAATGAAAGGGATTTTACTGGCACCAAAGTATCGTATCTGGGCCAAAAACTTCTTTGTGCTGTCTGAATTCTCATTTCCTCATTTTTTATGTTGTATTTTTTATACATATACAGTTTCATATTCAGAATTTTGCAGTGTTCACACAGATTATTTTACACTTGTACAAAATGTTAAAGATTATCTTCTTTATTCTTAATGCTTTAAAAAAATTGTGCTTGTTTTTTTTAGCTTAACTGATTTTTAAATTAATTTGCTTTTTTTTTTCATGGATTGCAGTTTCAGGGGAATACAGTGAGCCCAGTCAGGAGAAAAAAAATAGACTGAAGATTAACCTGCAATAAACAGACAAACATGCTTATTACCTAACTTTGTGGATGATTCATCTGACTTTTGCCAGAGGTATTCTCCACAGTTTGGAAAAACTTTGGGCAGAAGGTTCAACGCAGTCATCATCAGCATGAATATCATATTATTTTTGGCTTTTACTTTACTGTCGGAGTGATTATACACCATCAATTGTATTATAAAAAGAGAAAGGGATTCAAGAGTCTTAATTGTACTAAAATAAAGTTTATTTAACAAAGATTTCAAATAATTCAAACATAACTACAGAGCAACTAAAATTTAGATAAACGTCCCTTCAAAGTTGTAGGGAAATAACACGTTTTGTGTAGCTATCTACAGTACAAGATTCTGGTATAATTTTTGCATGTATTCAATCTCTATTTGAATAATAGAATGTAAAGAATATTCATTTTGTTAGTTCTGTAGGATTTTGATGAATTTAGATGTAGTATTGCTTTCTCCACCCATTTTGCACAGGTCCACAGGACTGCTAGCAGAAACATAGCCACACAATGTAATGCCACACCAACGGCTCTTGCTTTGTTAATTGATTTTATGGTATCTTCACACCACATTCAGGTGCTGTTGCTTGCTTGATATGTCGTTAGCATGGCGACAAATCAAAGACAATAAAGTCACTGCACAAACCAATGCACATCCCTCACGACTTGTTGTTCAAGTCGCTGGAAACATGTTGGGTGTGAACAGACCATTTGATTTGAAGCACCTGATGATGATTCAGCCAAACACATTCTATTCACTAAATCTTTAAATTGCCCTCACATAGTTTGGCTCATCTCTGCAGGTCTCTGCAAATTTCAGGATCCTTCCATACCTGCCATGTTTGTTCCAATTAAACAAACCAGAGTTAATCCCCCCCCCCCCCAAATGTCCCCAAATCTCACTCATCCATAGAAAAAAAAGTTTCTTTGGAGCAACCATAGCATTCACCAAAGTAGTGAAAGTATTGTTCAAAATTAAGACAGTATGTATTGAATGAGCTTTTGACACATACAGTGATTGGACCAATAAGAGGAGAAAAAGGACTCTTGTTCTGGTATATTGGTGTGAATATACCATTAACTTTTTCAGTCTTGGAGCAGGCCATTTGTTTGGATTGGTTACCCCTCCATGTTGACGCTAAACTAGCTTCCCTTTGGACAGTGAAACTGGTGTTTGGAATTATCGGTTTCTGAGAGTTATGTACTGTTGTGGTGCTTGGCTTGCACCTAAAATTCAAACAAATGTATGTCATACATTGTCACTTAATAACTGAGTGTTCCAGTTGACCCCAAACTGACCCCAAAACCGGTTTTGAGATTAAATGATGAGATAATGAAGGCCTCCACCAAAACCCTATTGAAAATGGTTAAATATCTAATCAGCATTATGCCGGCACCTTGTTGATTGCTGCAGTTAAAAGCTCCGTCTTTGCTGACCTATGCTGACCTATTCATACACATCTGATATAACCAAAGTCTGTCTTTAGTTTCATTCAATAATTATTATATTCAGTGACTATCTTTATCTTAAATTTATATTTAGTGTTAAGGGTCCTTTAAGGCTGCAGAAATTGTTCATTTTAGAAAGTAATGACAAAAGCTACTCGATAATACTTCAGTTGTGAAAAAAATATGTACATGAGCTAAAGTTAATTTAGAAAGCATCAAACTTTCTAAATTTAGGACTAAGGTGTAAATTTAGTTAAGGTTAGGGTTAGGTATGTGTTGGTAATAGGTAGGGTAAGGGTCTGGGTTAGACCATGTAAAATTAATGTAAGTCAATGAAATGTATTTGTGTGTGAGCGCTTGTTTTTAATCCATTGTGGGTCCCAATTTCAAGGAAAATGGCACATTGTGAGGACCGGCTGCTCCTTGTGAGGCATCATGCCTGAAACCCACGTGTGGAATTGCTGTTTTGGGCATCAGGGGTCACTTTTAGGTCTAAGGTTTGCATTAGGGTTAGATATGAACCCTGTTTTTTATTATTAATTTATTGAATAACTTCTGAAGCTAATTTTACAAGCAGGACATAAAGCAGATACTTTTTTTTCACAGGGAGATAAATTGTGTTTTTCTTGGCCAGGACTACTGTGCTTTTAGAACTTGGCATAGGTCAGCACAGACACATTTTGCAGCTTTCTGAGACAAATAAACAGCATACTGAGATGTGCGCTGAAAACTTGCTGTCACTGCCAACATGAAGACTTTTGCTGCTTTAACTCCTAGAAAACGTGAGGAAAGTTACAAAATCTTCTGCTATTTTAGATACTCTGGCCCAAAGCCTCATGGTCTTTTTACCATAATTCAGAAGTGGTGTTGCCTTTGAAATCAAACTGGGATTAACCTAGAATACCTTACAACACCCAATGAACTGCTTCTTTTTATTCTGAGACCAGAAACCTTAATGTATTGATTTGGGATTTTATCTAATTAAAAAAAACACAAAGCAGCAGGTTAGACGATTAAAAATAGAAAAAAAAAGCTTCTCAAAGGTGTGGCCCATTGGTGCTGAGTCTCTTTTTAACCTAGATAAAATACAGTGAGACCAGCTGCCTTCATCTTTGAACAGATTACTGAGCACTGGTAAGACAATCATCTACAAATGAAAGGAATTAAACAAGAATTTAAAAAATTATAAAGCCACAAAGTTTTACCACTCTTACTTTATTGGTATCAAACTAAAGAAGATTAATGGAAATGCGTTTGTATTCATTTAAAAGAAATGTTGAAACCTTGGATCAAGTTTCCTTCTATGTTGCAATTCAATCACAGCTTTATGTTTGTCATAAAGTCAAAATAAAAACATTGAATTTACTGGTTGTACCAAGAACAAATTGAATCAAGTTTAATGGGCCAGAATACTTTTAAGAAGCCTTGATACAATGTAACACAGGTTCATCTAAGTGTAATTCAAAAGAAAAGGGTTGTGGATAAAGAACAGCAGGGGGACAACTTATAAGAGAGGCTCTGCGTGACTTTATTATTGTTCCTCTTTCCAGTGCACACGTATAAAGCCCTTGCTAAAATAGAAAACAGGCAGCAAACCTTTCGTGGGTGTTTAGCTTAAACCTAATTTCCAGAATTTACATTACTTGTGAATTTTATCTACCTAATTTATCTTCCTTTATTTAGCATAATAAAGCATAAAGATGCAATTTTCCCTTGTCTTATACATCTGACATCATGCAAGCTGTGTAAAGATATTAAGCTCAGACAGTTCAAATTTTCCTCTTTTTCTGGAATGTTTATTCAGCTCAGTGAGTCATTATTGCAATATTAGAGTATATTAGAGGGACACCTCTGTGTTTTCTTCATATTAATATTTTAGCATTTGGAATTTTTTGTGCACTATTGTGTTAAACTGCTAAGGTAAACAAAAACCGCCTGTCTGGTTTCATCACAACAAATCCATGTACAGCTTGTTACATGCTTTTTCTGTTCATTAGATTAGAGATGTTAACTATAAAACCCCAAATAACCTGTCAACCTTGCACAAAAGATCAAGGAGATAAACTCAAAGTTTCTTTCAAGCTGGTTGAATAATGCTGCATTCGTATAAAAATTAGCATGATTGAGAGCACTTGTCAAGCGAGACCACTGTATGTGTTATGGCCGTGGAGTGCTGTGCTTGCAGTTGTTCAAACAGCTCTGTATGCATAAACACACACATGCACAAGCACACAACAGAGCTTTTTAAAAAAAAGAAAAAAAAAACTTGCACCTGTAATGAAGTGATAACGCTGAGTAAGACAGATACACACAGACTGCTCATATAGGCGCACACAAACATAAAACCATTATGACTACAGCTGTGTTTAACTGGTTCGTGCTGAGGAGTCATGACCCTAATGGGTTGGGATTGCTGCATCATCGGTGATTACCACTGAAAGCCTGTGATATATGGTGGCTATAAAAAGACAATAAGGGAACAAATTCGTTCAGGATCATGATCTGAGATACATTTCTCAACAATATGTTGACAAATTAAGAACAACTTTTGATATTACAGTAACTACATATAGGTTTAAAAGCTAATCTGTCACCATTCCCTAGGTCATTGTTCTCCCAAATCCCTTTTTTTTTTGGTTTTCTCTTTTTAAATGTATGTTTTGTACAATTATGTTAGACTATTTTTTGCGTTAAGAACTACATCACTAAAGGATATCAGCATTAATGATGTCACAAAAGATTTTCCTGATAATTTTTATGCCGTATCGTGTGACAAGCTGCGGCGCAGATGCTGCTAAAGTTGCATTTTGTTGTAATTCAACCCTCACTATTTCCTTTTCATTTACTTCTGCTTACCCAGTCTTTTCTTTAAACTGCTGTCAAACTGCTTCTTATCTTGCCATCAGCAAAGAAATAGGCCAGTAATGAGTCACAGTCTGATACTTCATTAAAGCTGTTAAAATCAATACCATATAAATGCACTCAGTAGTTTTACTGTGCAGTAAAATAACATGCTGCATTTTGTCAATATTTAAACTCAATCACCAATAATGCTTTAGATGCTAAGCTCGCTGCTATTTCTTTTTCCTATCACTCCTTTTCATGATAGTAATATATTTTAAACCAATAGGATTTAGTTAGGAAAAGCTTTAATAGGCAACTCTAACAAAGGTGACCTTGGTTAGAAAGCCACCATATTTCTGACACTATAGCCGTATCACTCTAGACATATCTGACATAACTGCATTCCTAAATCACCAAATGTCTTATTTCTGTTTTTGATCCTTTCATTGTAAGTTTTTTCTTAAAGTGCAAGCTCAACATTAGTGTGTTTTAATATGACTAGTTAATCGCATGATATTTATTTCTTGTTTATTTCTTTTGTTATATCTTTATCTGTGAATTTGATATAGAAGGGCATGCAGATGCATGAAGATGCAAATTTTCTGTCAAAAATAATTTCTAACAAAGGAAAAATAAATATAGGATATAAAGATACAATCAAAGGGATGTGGGGCTGTAAAAATTCAGAAGCAGGGATAAGAGAGGGAAAGTAGGGCACAGAATGACTCCTTCTGGAGGAGTTGGAAGGATAAAGCTGTTCAGGAGTCCTGTGGAGTTGGTTTGGAGGCTCCAGTACCTACATCAGATCACCAGACCAATCTGGGGGTGTGGGAGGTTTAGCCTGTAACTATTAGACCCTAAATATGTCAAAGTGTTATAGAGGTCTGGTAATGAGCCATTAGTTTAATTCAGGTGTGTTGTACTGAGTGGACATCTAAAATATGCAACATACCAATTTTTGGGGGCTGGAATTTTCAAAACCCTTATGAAAATTTCCTCAAGTTAAATAATCATTATGTTACTCAGAATATATCTTAGGTTAAACTGTTGTTGCATTCTGCAACTCAGTTTAGTGATTATTCATTAGTGAGGGAGAAACATTGTCTGCATGACAGTGCATATGTTATTGTTCTCCCTTTTTGGGATTCTTTTTGAGTGTCTTTTTGAGTTTTTTAGTTATTTATGTCATTCTGTTTTGTTGGTAATTAGTTTCTTTTCCTTGTGTTATATTTAAGCTGTGTTTAATTTTTTGAGCTACTCTCTGTCGCCCCCTTGTGCCAGTCTCCTTTCCCTTAGAGACTGACATGGGAGTGGATTTTCACTCCTGTCCTGTCCCACTCCCACAGAAAAAAATTGTGTCCCGTCCCGATCCCGGGCCAGAGTAGAAATCTAAATCCTGTCCTGTCCCTATCCTGGTGAAATTACTCCCACTCCCATCCCGCTCCTATTCAGAATTACTCCCGCTCCTGCACCACTCCCATTCTTGTTGTCTTCAATAAGATTTCTGCCAATACATTGAATCTTTGAATTTCCATGAAGGGTCAGTTAAGTTCCTGTTTCTAACTGTAGTAACTGGTGGTCCCTTTTATCGTTTTTTTTTTTTTATTGTTTTTGATTGTTGTTTTTGAGCGCGGGTGAAAAACTCAGAGCGGAAGCACTGTTGGTTTT
>NW_015150530.1:272758-311758 GCF_000732505.1 Cyprinodon variegatus
TACTAATACTGACTCCCATCCCACGGGAATCCCATGGGAATCCCGTGACCCGTGGGATTCCCGAAAAAATGTCAGTCTCTACTTTCCCCTAGCTCCCTTCTAGTTACTTCTTTCCACACCTACTCCATATCAGCTCATTAGACCATTCGTTGTTCTGCACCCCATATAAACACCTCCTCTGCAGTTCCTCATTGCTGGTTTCTTGTTGTTATTTGGCTCCCCATCTGTTTTTTCCCCTGACGTCTCCTGGTTTTTGGTTTTCTGCATTCTGTTTTTGGATTTTGTTTCTGTTTGCCATTAAATCAGCAAATGTCATCTCTGCCTCTTCATCTGTGCATTTGGTTCCTCAACCAACCTCCACCCTACGTTAACAGAATGGATTTAGCACAGGCTATTATTGATCCTTGGTTGCCAAATACATTTGGACCAATTCTTGCTGGATATGGTACCAAAACATTATTTTGTATTCCACACATAAGTTTCAAATCTTTCCATTTAAGTCGTCAGTCAAGATATGCAAGTTCAGAATTGAGTCAAAAGTCAAGATATAAGTCTTGTGTCAAAATAGATTTTTAATTATTGTTAAGTTTTTAAAAATGTTAGACAATATTTAGTTAGACAAAACAAACATAAGGCCATCTTCCACATAAATATCAACTTGACTTTTGAGCTATTAAAATAAAAATTTATCATATGTAGATTTATAATTCTATATGTAAAAGTGAAAAGTAATAAGTGGATCTTCCAGCTGTGTATCAGCTTTAGAAAAACTGGCTGTTTTGATTTAGTCAAAGCAAAGAAATTAGATATGCATACATAATCATCAAATATAATACACAATGTGAAACATAATAAACTTAATATCAATACATTTGAGTAAAGGGAGTAACAAAAATGATAATACTAATAATTTTATAACAACGTTTTATTACAGCATCATTAACACCTACCTGATTTAAGAGACTGGCTGTCGTCTTTTTTGGGCATATCTCGGAGTATAATGCCACAATACTTCTGGTTTTGTATTCAAAACTTTTCCACCTCCAGTAATGCACGTAATAATGAATACTATTTAGGCTAACATTAACTATAATTTATCCTCTTAAACAATATTAGCCATGAATTTAACTCTCTGTAAGTTTGGATGTAAAATAAAGTCCAGTGTTGGTGTTTCTCTGTGGAGTTTATAACACCTTTTTGTGTCTATGTGAGTTGTGTAATTTGTTCAAGAAGGCAAAAAGACAGAAACAAGTTGTTTTTCTCTTTTTTTCCCATATAAGTGACCTAAATTACTTTGATCCATATTAAGTTAATTAATCCCAAGATCTGCTGATTTATAAAGATTTACTTTTTTTTTTATTCAATTTTGCCATGAGCCTAACTTAAGTCCAATTTATGTGAATGAGGTCTATGCCTCTGGGGCTTATATCAACATCACTCTGTTCCTTAGATAAACTATTAATGTTACAGTCTAAGTATTAAAGGTTGTGGCTGCCTTATAAGCTGAAGAGGAAAAGATTCATGTTAATATGTGAGATGTGTAGAGCCATGTTTGTTTGATCTGTCATGCACAGTTAAATCTCATTACAAATATGCAATACTGGGAAAATAAAATGGTTACTTTGATTTTTTGTTGACTCTGTCATCTAGAATTACTCCTGTTTTATGAACCCCTAAATGGAGTTTCTGGCTTGAAGCAGCCTGAAGCTGTTTGGATATAATTACTCTTGGTAAATGTCAAAGTTTTTTGGTTTTTTGCTGTTTGTTTTTTAACATTTAAAAATTACAAAAGAAAGTGCAGAACATCTTAGGTGATTTTTATTGAAGTCATTTCTCAGTTTTAGTGGAAACTTTAGAAAGATGACCCTTACACCTGTGTCTCTGTGCAGAATTTCCTCCCCTGTATGTTAATGCCATTCTGAGCCCTTATACATTATTGATTGAGCCCCCTGATGGCCAAGTGTGTTAATGTTTTTCTCTGAGTGTCACGTAGAAGTCACATCTATTAGTTCTTGTATGTGTGTGTGGGCATTAGATGCTTTTGATTTTGGTTGTTCACGCCGTGTGTGTGTGTGTGTTTAGCAGCACCACAGATGGATGGCTCACAAGCCTCTGTGCCAGTAAATCCCAACAGACTCTGCAGCCCTGTTAGCAGAAGGTTTTCCTGTCAAAGTGTCCTTGAGTAAGACAATCAAGCCCTGCTTGGTCACTTATCATACGTCATATAAAACCCTCCACCCAGTAAATACAGTATTTTCTGAATACCCTTGCTCAAAGAGACTTTGGTAAAGCAAATAGATCCATTTGGTCAAACTGATGTTAAGTAAAAGTTTCCCCATGATAGATGGTTAATGTGCTCCACAAATGGCTTTAATATAGCTGTTTCACTAAGAGGCACTCCAGGCTGATAAGCAAATATTTAAAATTCAACTAAACATAATTTTCTCTGTTTATTATACAATGCAAACCCATTCCGGTGATCATTGATTTTACTTTCTAATCTTACTTTAATCTCATAAAAGTGCATGTACTGTAGGTTTAATAGGAAAATAAATGGGATATTTACTATGAGATAATAGATTTAAATTTTTATCATTTTATCACTAGTTTGGATTTTTTATCTATTTAGCTTTTACTGTAAAAGTAATTTAGCAAATAACACACACATTAGCTTTGAAAAGAAAGGTTAGAGGTGTTCCAATATGAGGACCATCTAGAACCTTTTCATGTCATCATAACATGTCGTATAAGTGCCGCAATGTTTATATTTTTAACAAATAGTGGGATAACACCTGAGTTCCATCTAACTGATTAAAAAAATACTGCTATGTTGCTTTGAATTACAATTTTACAGGGTCAAGATTTATCAGACCAATGATGTAATGAATCCAATTAGTGAAATATTAGATTTTTTTTTATTTCAACGTGCATTTTAAAGTTTCAGAAACCTAGTATTACTTGGTTCTGTACACAAATAAATTAAAGGCACTGTGTAGAAATGACCTTCTATCATGACAATGAAGTATTTATATCCTTTATTTTGCACTACTGTCTATTTACTAAATGAACTGTGTAGAGTTGACTGGGTATGATAGGATAATTTACGAAAACCATCCTTATTTTATATATTTTAAGATTGACTGACTCACTGAGAATAAAAGTTCACTAATTAATACGCAATCTATGAATGCATTTTAGCTAATTGATTTAGAAAGAAGGTCAGGCTGCTATCAGTTGGAGGCATTTAGGTGTTTGTCAAAAAGTATATAGAAATCCTAATTTTCAGAACGTATCTGCATGTTTTACCTTAAACTTAACTAATATTCTATCATAGCTAACTTTTTAAGTGCCAAATAAATATTTGCTGTAGGGGTAATGCTTGTATTGTATTGTAACAGCTTTCTCAGACTTGTGGCGCTCTTTCTGTTGCCACCAATCTTTTTAACATTTCCCAAAAAAATCTGAGGTAGGCTTATGTAGCTTAAACATTAAATTGTGCCATTTTAACCTTGGTGCACCCTGGCAAATTTGGGACATAATCGTCACCCTTATATGAAAATCCGAACTATAGCAAATACTTTTTCTAGGTTTTTCTGAAAGCTGTCAATACATCTTAGAGAATACTGCAACTATCTAGGTTACATCATTATAGCACAGTAAAATGTTCTTATATCAGGCCATGAGGTCTGGTGTTCTGAGCTTTAAAGAATCTTTATGTGTCTCTGCTTTCAAACCAGAATTGAAATGGCTGAACTACTGCTTTACTCCTCATTCACACTGACTCCTTCCGTTTTAACACAGATAAAAGCTTTTTTAAATCCGTTTGCTAAATCCTACCGACTATGTTGCACTGTAGCGTGATGGACAGCTCCATACCATTGTCCATCAGACATACGGATTGGGTCTCTTTGTTATTGGTGACGGAGCAAAATGTGTCAATCTCTAAAAACACGTGAGCCACACAGAAATAACAGCAGGGGAGAGTAAACCGGATGTGGGAAATTTAAAACATAAGATTTTTTAAAAAAAATTGAAACCTATAACATTGCAACATATGTTACATCTATACATTCATCCATTTTCAGTCACGCTCTATCCCAAGCGGGGTCGCGAGGGGTGCTGGTGCCTATCCCCAGCTGTCTACGGGTGAGAGGCGGGGTACACCCTGGACAGGTCGCCAGTCCATCGCAGCATATGTTACACGTGAAGTATTATTTGTAAAGCCAGCTTTAGCATGCAGTGAAGTTCTCTAGCATCCTGTCAATGTCCTGATTATTTGGTGTGTTGAAACTGAGGCACATCTAAAAGGTGTAGGTCAGAGGGCCCAGAGGACTGGAATTGAAAAATGCCTGTTCTACTTTTTTACCTGGTTTTTTAACAGACTGAAGAACAAACTACATAGTAAAAGTCCAAAACAGATTAATCAGGGATGGAAAGACCTTTACAATTGTCAAGACATTCCCATATTCTTATGTCAGCACTATTATTTGTATTTGTATTGTATTGTTTTCTTTATTATGCAACCAATCTGATAATCGACAAAACATTTTTTAAGGTATGGAAATTTAGACTGACCTTAGCACAAAGTTTGAATGAGTGAGCAGGGTAGAACTAGTTATGAGGCACAAAAACAATGTCTTTTTTGGCACCCTGTAGCTGTGATGACTGCATGTTATCACACTAGTTTGCCCAAGGGAATCATTAAAGTTTCATAAAAAAACAATTTTAGTGAGGTTTGGAATTGATGGGTTAAGAAGATGGGAAGAAGCAGACAGTCAGATCTGGGTTCAGTCATGCAAAGTGTCTACCAGCCCATGTTGTCATCCACAACAGAAAGTCAAGGATACATTCTGATTGTGTGTATATAAGAGAAAAAAAATATCAGCCCAGGGCCAATATAAATGTTGATTTCACCTTGTTTAGTTGCAGTATATGTAGAACATATTCATTAAACGTTTCTCTTGTTTCCTAATTTTACCACCATTCCACAAATTAATGAAAATATGCAAGCCAAGACTTCATGTCAGTCTTTGTATGAGTTAATGCTTCTAAAAGGCAAAAAAAGAAATAGCAATAAATGGATAGAAAGAATAAATTATACTTTAAATGGAAAAGTTGGAACAGATAATAAGCATTAGGAGATTTCTTAAGCTACGATCACATTGCAGTGCTCTACTCCGATGTTTTGCCAAAATCGTTTTTTTTTCCGGCATGGTCATTCAGACTGCCACTGATTCAAGCCACCATCATACTCCACTCTGAACATTTGACATCTGCACATGATCGGCATGTGTAGAAGAAAAGTGTAGACGTCACATAGCAGTGCGCTGTTTATGGAAATACTTTTGTAACAGATGTCGGCATCTCTGTGTTATTATAAGTTGCTGAACTGTATTATGATAACACCATAATAAGACAATAAAGTTAAGAAAAGAAATCAAGCTGTCGCCTGAAGGCATGGGTTTGTTGGAGACCACAGTTGAAGAAAGCTTAAAGTGTGAAAGTGTTGCAATGCTTTAATTTTGATTAATCTAATAAACTGTATCCTAAGCTTTATGATTTCAAAAAGCATCTTCAGTATATTAAATTGGTGGTGCTTGGCTAAATTGGACAAAGTATGGCACCCCTACAAAGCCAGAAAATGGCCATCTGCTGAGTGATAAACTAGACTAGCAGATCATTGTTTGGAGGAGCAGACAAGAGGCCCAAAGCAACTTTGAAGAAGCTTTAAAGACTCGGAAATGGTAGATGAATGTGTTGACATGACAAATATTTGTTGTCTAAACCACAAATGTTGCCTGGTGGCAAGAAAAACGAATTCCCAATGCAGTATCCCCAAACCATGTTGAGGGTACTGCAAATGAACGGCAGAGAAAATTCTAGCCAGAAGAGTCCAAACTTAAACTGGGTGACCTTGGAAAATTAGTGATAAAAAAGTATTACTACAAAATTGTTTGGGCACTGCATATGTGTGATTAAGTTGTAATGCTGGCGTTCTTTTTAGGATGGCTTTCTTTGTCATGATCAGGAAAGCTGTTCAGAAGAAATTAGAAGTTCAATTAAGCTTCGTAAATATAAAGGAAATCTTACAGAAAACCCGTTTTAAAGGTGCATAAAACTTGAGAAGTTAACCTGCAAACTGGAACCCTAAAAAAACAAAATAATGCTTATGTGGGGCTGCATGTTCCTGTTCTTATTACTTAAACCCTGCTCTAATGGTGCTCTCTTTTCAAATCCCAGACTTGGGTGTGGTTATGTGTATTTTGTGTCATCTTTCAGTGCATACTAGATTACGTCATTTCATCCTTTAGCTTCCTCTTTCACTTCAAGTACATGAATGATAGTATATTTAATCAGTTGACATTATCCCTAACATTGTGTGCCAACATGGTTATTTTTGGCCAAGGTATATCCGTTCCCCTACCAAAGACAGGAGATAGGCAACAATCCCCCAAAGACCCTACAAGAATATTTGGGTATAGACATTAGACAAATAGAAAGATAAATATTTGTGGTTTAAGGGCCACATTAACGTCCAGGCCTAACTCCAACTCAGAATCTGCATAATTTTATACATATGAAGTGGATAGAAAGGTACCTAAAGCTGTGATTGCAACATTAAATGTTCTATAAATAATTCTGGTGTTTAACACTCATGGACATAATCCTTTTCAGACTATTTTCTTGATAAATTGTATAGAAAGTGTATAATTTTTCTTTAACTTCAAATTGGTCTTTCACAAATCACCCTTATTAAATACATTACCACCAGAGCTTTGAAAAAATTATGGAACAAACTTTGAATTAGTTGAAAGTGTATGAATACTTTTGCATAACACCATATTTAAGACATGGTGAGAAACAAATCTAAGTCTAAAGATATAGAATCAATGAGGATTAAACTACTCAAAGAATTGTTAAAGGTATTCTGGTACCGTCAAAGAAAGAACAGAATAGTGTATTCTGTATAATCAATAACAGAGCTTAGGAATGACCTACAGCAAAACCCCAGAGCTGCAGTTTCACTCCACAACAGCATTTTTTAGAAAGTAATAGAGACGGGAACACAGTCATGATCCCTAAAATAGCTGCTAGATGGAGCACACTTCAGTAATCATTACAGCCTTTGCTCTTCCCCTGAAACATCACGCATGGAGATGGATGGATGCTATCTGTGAGAGAGCAACCACTAACCCACTCAAATCCCAGAGTGTGCATAATATTTTCAGCAATGCACGATTTTTAGGTAATGTTTTGTTCTACCAAGTTACAACACCTTTAATTTACTAACTACTCTCATTTTATTCCCCCACTGAGAAACATTTTAAAACCTATTTCTGCTGAGTCCCAATGAATTGGCCTTCATTTCTACTTATTTTATGCCTGCAGGAATTGTGAAGTTACAAGTGTCTCATAGAAAATGTTGTTTAGTTTGCTGCAGACACCTAAGGGAAATACTGACATATTTGGCCACAACTACTTAACAACAATAGTCAAAATTGGTATTAAGATGAAATAAATCTTTTATATTTACATTGTGAAGACGAATAATTTAAATTGTATTTTACTCAAATAATCTAGTTTATATTAAAACATCTGTTAAATGTTATATAGTCCCACAGAGTACTAAATTACATTTTAAAATGATTTTTCTTTTTGATGTTAGTAATGGAATTAATTATAACATTCAGGCAATCTCAAGCCATGCTAATCTCTATTATTTTCATATCAAGAAACTAACCAATTTATCATTGTGATATTCATAAAAGCACAACTAGTTTGTGGTTGTAATGTAAGATACAGCTTTAAAAAAATGTGTTTCCTCCTAGTATATATGCTAGGCCTATTTGTGGCACTGATGGAGAAATACGCCAAAACAATCAACAAAAACACAAGATATGCTTAAACCACTGTCATGAGGTAAACACAGCAACATGGTAGCAAATGGATGCATGCAGGTGGCAAAAGTAGATGGACCATTACATCAACTTAAAAAAACATGTGGCTTCTATGTATAAGTGAAATCTGTTTTGTTTGTTTAATTTTAAATATTTCCATACAGCTTCAAATGAAAACAGATCCATGCGTGAGCATATCAATCACAATGATGATGCCTTAGGAGTAAGAGGTTTCATATGGGGTGGTGGCATTAAGAGTACTAGACTTAAACAAGTTCATCAACCCAGAATGCCAACTCTGTTCTGAAATATCTGCAGGGGATTTTGCAAAGACTAGTCATTCATAAAATAAAGAGGATTACAAAAAACAAGAATATCATCTTCATCAGACTTTCACAGAACAACTGTCTTTAATCAGGTTCTTCTTCAAAGCTGCTGTAAGACATACCACTACAGTTAATGTAATGGAGTCTGCCAACAGCCATTAACATCTACAGTAGTAATCGTTGGAGACATCCTTATTATATGGTACAACAACATTTCCTGTCAGAACTTTGGACCCAGACTTTCAGGCAGACAGACTGATGTGACTCAGTTGCTAGGAGGAAAAAGGCCAGAAACTCTGGTTTTATAGTTCAGTCTGTATTCAGAAGGAGTGGAATCCCGACGGATGATTTCCCATAGCACTCGGCGGACGCCGCCCAGAGAGTTCCATGAGCCTACGCCACGAAGGCTGTTGAACTGGCTGTAGAGCAGAAACCAGCAGACTAGGGAAAGCATGACGTTCCAGAAGACGAAGTCAAAGCCAGTGTTGATGAGGTAAACAGAAGTACAAGCCAGAAGATCAGAGATCCTAAGAGGTACCGAGGGGAAATCCAAGTTGGGGTCAGGAGACAGATGCAAGGTCGTAAACACGCAGAATCCAACAGCAATCCAAAGACAGATCTGGCAAATAGATGAGAACAGGGGCAGGCAGGCTCAGAGGTCCAAAGGCAGAAGCTAGTCAGGATCCGGTAATCACAACAACACACAGGGTACTAATAATAATCTTGCACTGATGACTGGGCGCGAGCAGCACAAATAAAGCAGGAGAAGGTGAATAAGATGAACAGTAATGAGAAACTGGGCAGAGCTAGGCAGGTGAGTAGAATGAACCATTGAGCCAGTCATCAACGCCAAGATCATGACAGTTCCCTTTGTTATTGATTAAGCCTTTTTTGTTTTTTGTTTTTTTTATTGGATGCACTTTTAAGATCTGATAGAATATGATGTTACACCAATTGAGCTTAATTCTTGTTTGGACTTGCAGTTTTACAAATAAATATTTAAAAACAGCACCTGCACCATTTCTGTTGATGGACATCCAGGAAGATGCAAAACAGGAGATATTATTTTTTCTTTGCTCAGCTTCACAAATTTAGGACAAGGACGTTAGTATGTAGGACACACAGCCTGAATTAATATGCTGAACAACGCAGAAAGTGAGTACCAAAGTTTCTGATGCTGAATGCGAAAATTAGGATCATAAGTCATGATGGAAAAGTCAAGACACCGGATGTGATGTGCAGCCTTGAGGTGTGTTTCTAAACTTTTTTAAATGACCTTAAACAACAGATTAACTTATGCTCATCATAGAACTCTCATTGTAAAGCTCAAAGCTTGCACACAGATTTGGATTCCTTTGTTGTTTTAGCTCCATTTCTGTTTGCATACTAATGTCTGTGGTATTTTTCTTTTTTTTTCACGAGGAGCACCTGTGTGTGATGAGTAATTACATTTTCTCATCTCATATTGTTATCCATGCTAGAAGGCGAATTCAACCTCCACTATTACCTGTGAGTATATGGGGATTTAGGTGTGATATTGTGCCTTGAAGATTAGTTTTTTTTACTCAGGATGTATGAATATGAGAGTTAGATCTAAGCTTATTGATCTGGGAGTTGGAGCTGTTGTATTTATGGGTTGAATTTATGTATCCACCGTTGGGTTTTTCGATATCATTGTTTCTTTGCAGAATTAGGATTGCAGTTATGTGTCATATTCTAAAGTTGTTGTTTCTTTATCTTAAATCTCTTATCTTGTATATTAACACTGAAATGTTGGTAAAAGGATTTAAAACAATAAGATACCTTTTCATTAAGCCTCCATTTGTTTCACTTTGTTCTGTTATTCATATCCAAATACACATATGTGTACCCGAATATCGGTAGGAAACTTTTTGAGTGAAAGCAATAACAGGGATATATAGAAGTTGGATATTTGCTGAGAGAGAATAACATCTGTGTGTGTTTTTGGTGTGCACATTTGCTCACGTCTGTCTGAGTCTGAATGTGTGTGCATCAGTATGACAGGTTTCAGATCACCACTTCTTGGTCAGCTGATTCTCTCCCATCTGAGGTCCTCAGCGCGGATTATAAAACCAATCAGCAGTTCGTGATTGCTGCAGCCAAACCGTGATTGGATCACAACCTGGCCCCTGCCATCAGATCTGCAAAGAGAAAGACTGAGAGATGAGAAGAATAAGATGCGGAGAAAGAAAGAGATGAGAGGAGAGATAAATAAAGACAGCCATGCTAGAGAAAGGGGGTAGCAGTGGGTGGATGAGAAAAGAGAAGCAATAGAAGAGAGAATATGAGTTTTTCTCATCAGCCTTCCAGCTTTACAGCATATTTGGCACTAAAACATCTTCCAGGGTTTTCCGTTTGGTTAAATATTTGTTTCAAATGAATAGTTCTGTTTTTGATATTAAAGTACATATTTTTCCCAAAGAATATGTCTTTATAGCTCCAAGACAACCATTCTCAACAAGAAATCTAACGTTCATATGGAGGAAATGTAATTTACAGAAGCAATTACCTTTTGAAAGGTTATTGTGACCTGCTTGCATTACCATCAACAGAGAGGAAATCAGATTAATTTATGTATTCAGAGGGTTAAACTGTGTGAAGGTATTTCTTTTAAGTTGACTGCACAAATGGATTATTTATTGTTTCCTATATTGTAGGGTCGAGGGTTACCTAAATATTTTAAACAGATGGTGTGAAAGGCAGTAAAGAAAGTGTGAGAGGGAAAGTGTTCTATATCGCATGTTTAATATGAGAAACTGAAAACAGCATGGCTGAAACATGTAATGTGGCAAAGAAAAGAATGCATGACACCAATTCAAACTTTCTTTTTGGGTTTCCGTCTCTTTTGTTATTATGTAAGCTCTGGCACAGCTGGTTATTGAAGGCAATTAAATGAAAGTTAATTTATATTTTTCATTGTTAGCACTGTTTCAGATGCAGCGTTACGAGTCATTTTAGAGCTAGAAACAATCTGAACATCTCTGCGTTTGAACTGATCCTTAGCCAGCAGAGCAGAAGCCAAACAGATTGAAACAGGGGAGAATATTTTCAACTAAAAGCAGGTTCCCAAAAACTTCAGCACCCAGTGTATAGGTGTTTTTAAAAAATGTCATTTTCTTTTAAAAAGAAATATTTTAATGTAAAAATGCTGTATATATATGTAAAAATAAAATCAGAATGGTCTTATCCATATTTGATCACACAATGTTGATATACTGTATCTAAAGGCTGTTATATAAAATATCACAGTTACTAATGAAACAATAGTGGCAAGAAAAAACTATGTTCTTTCATGGACATGAATATTATGTCTTTTTATTGTGCTTAGTTTTCCCTCTGTGAAATAATATGCAGCCTTATTTGTTTGAAAAAAAAAAAAAGATTTGTTTGCACAAATGTTTTAGGGTTTGTTCAAAGATACAATTTTATTGAGACAGCCTCAATTTTCTAAGTAATTTGATAAATGTCCCTTAGCTGATTTTAGTCTTATAAAAAACACAGTTTTTGTAGAGAACCACTCTTTATCAGCAGACATAAGGATTGGCTTTCTGCCAAAGACTTGACTTTTAGGAGTCAAAAGAAGCTGTCTAAAACCTAGATTTCGCCCTTACTAAGTTTCTTCTTTTTTCTGTCGTCTTTTGCAAAGTGCACCATTGTGTAATCTACACTGGATGTGTGTAAGATTAGTTCATGCACATGACAACAACAGACAACTGGACTCCCTCTTTACTTTTCTCCATCATCCATTAAAAACCTTGGAGAGGCTACAAAAGCATATTCAAGCTACACAGTGAAGATAGTTTCATATCCACATGCACTAAGAATGCATACACCTATACACCTTCAACAATGTCAAGCACTACTAAAATATACAGCTATCCCTACATATACAAACCCCATTCTTCTAAGTGGGTCTCCTTCAGAGTTCAGTACCACCTTTCAATCATGGTGGTGGTAGTGTCATGCTGTGGGATGGTTACTGCACACATCAAACATTTTCAAGCAAGCATATTATTGGTAGTCATGTCATATTGGTGACTAGATGGGTGTAAAATGAAGATAATAGGATGTTAGGACTGGGTAGCAATCCAAAAATCGGCTTTCAGATAGAATATTTAGACTATCGTTAAGTATCTGGAGTGTTGCTGACCTTCCCCTTGCTTAATATGTAAACACTAAGTCTCTAAAGGCAACCCAACCAGTTTAAAAAAGATAAACAATTTTTAATTTAAGAAATACAAAAAAATAAAGTGATAATTTGTATTGTATAACAGTAATATCTAGTAGCTGCTGCAACTTGTCAATAACTTACATGCAAGTAAAAATACCAACTTTTGATGCCACAGTCAAAGCTGTCATTAATATTTTTGTTGCCAGATATTTTAAGGCCATTGCCTACCCTTGTGTCATCCGTAATGACACAATAACACATTTTTCCAAGGCAACAGCCCACAGTTGTTGTTGTTTTAATTTTGTCTATATTACTAAACAAACAGGCAGATGTATTTTATTTTTGCAGAATCCAATCACATTCTCATAATGATATTATGTTGTTTTGTGAAGCACCTGTGAACCTCAACGGAAACTTCAGGTGCCAAAAGTTGAAGCCAGTTACAGAGCAGATGTCATTGTTTACAAGCAAACGCATAAAACTGTTCACTCTTATTACCAGTGATATGATGAAACCACCTGATAGCCGTTCAGACTGGGCAGATGGCTCATGTAAGATACTACCAATGAATAGAAAGAGTCAGGATGGCAGCGGGTTGAGCGTGGAAGGGGTGAAGGGTGAGAACAAGGACAGGAGCAGCCATGGATGTATTGGCTGAAGTTTGTCGAGTCTCAGAACATGTCCCTTCATTAAAGTACGCAACTTACAAAAGTCCCTATGCACAATTTTACAAAAAGACTGAAAAACAAATAACTTGCATGAGGGGGTGGGGGAATGGTACTGGCAGTGCCATGGTGTGAGGTTGCTTTTCTTCAGCCCACTCAGGGAATCTGCTCAGGATTGATGGAGCTTAATATTTGCAAAATCGGAAGGAGAACTTGTTAGAATATTAAAATATTTTAAACCTTGAATGGAAATTCAGCTTCCTGTAGAAAAGAAATAAAACAAAAAAGAATGCAATAATTCAGATTTAAGTTCATATTTATGTATTAGAATGGCCCAGTCAAAGTTCAGACCTGAATCCACTTGATCAACTGCACAACATCTCTGTATTTTTACAATGATGTTGAAAAATAATCTTAAAAGCAAGATAATTGTTGACTAAACCTAACAAAACTATGGAGACTACTAATAAAAAATACTGTTTATTTAACTGAAATAAAAAAGTAGAGCTTGCAAAAATTTTAACTATAATATTTTTCAAAACTGATTAAAACTAATTGCATGTTAAGACAGAAAGTGGTCAGCTTTTGTCTATGACATAAACTAATGCATTTATATGTGTTCTAGTTTCCAAATTCCTGTTTTCCCTGTTTTTGTGCTGTACCACAAGTCAAGCAGGTGGCAGGTATGGCAGTCAGATCATTTGTGTTGCTGCAGCAGTCGTTTTTTTTTAATCAGAGATTTCATTTTTATATTTTTTTATTTTTTTGTTTTGCTCTCAGTATGTATAGCATATTATATAAGACTAAAACTACAATTGTAACTAATAAAAACTAAACTGAAACTAAGTATTTTCAACAAATAAAAAACTAAAGTAGCGTACAAGTACTAATAAATATATATATATAAATATTATTTGAAGACTATGCATACCATCACAATTTAATGAAAAAGCAGCTCATTTTTTATATCAGCTATTGTTTATACAGATAAAGTTTAGATAATTTGTGTGATTTGTGTGTTTTTCACATACTTTGTCCACATTTAAGCAAACTGTACTTGAATAACTAAAAAAACTTTTCAAGTTTCTGCAGTTCCTTACACCATCATTACATATGCTGTCACAGTTAAATTGAGAATGCTCACTGGTGTTCACGTTGCCTGCCTTTTATTTAAGCTTATGAATGGAGATGTGGGGGAGGTTTAACGCAATACACAGAGGGTGGTCACTGACCCATTTTAAAAATCACAGCCGTCAGGTTAAAATTCTGCTTCCAAAGTCAAACAGCCCCAGATGGCAGGACACCTAGCCTCTGCTGATCCACCCCTTTGCTCAACTGGAATTAGGGCAGTATGTAGGGGCAATGGGAATGTAATGAGAGGGGCGGTGATGTTGGGTCCAAGGTTGGCAAAGCTTGGGAGGATGACTTGCTGGCTAATGGGCAAACAGATGGTTATATTCTCGCCAGGTTGTTTGAATCATGGCCATTATGAAATAAACGTTAGTCCATCTCTTTCTACTGGGTTTAGATAAAATCCAACTTAGATAGGATGTGTATAATTTGCTGAATTAGGGAAGCATCCAGATAAAAGGCACAAAAATATATTTTTTTTAAAATACCAATCTTTTTAAATTGAATAGAGCTTTACAATATACCTAGTTTTAAACAATGCCTTTTGTGCAAAAAGTTAACTTGTTTTTCGATTTGTTTTTTTCATCTTTGTTGTATGCTGTATCATTAAGAACCACTAAAGGCACTTCTGAAAATATTTGCATTATAAAGACTTTAAGTGCCAAGTTAGAAATAGAATTTAGAATAAACTAGCAAATATGAATACTTCAACTATGTACTGATGGTCAAAATAACTTATTGGGTTACTCTGCTTTGCACAGACAGTGGGGATAAGGATATCACTCTTTAACCATTAGGCAAAAGCTGTAGGACTTCTTCTACATGAATGTATCAATTTTACCTGATGCAGCTATGGTTGATGGCCCCGACCTCGGATCCCAACAGAACTTTTTGTTGCTAACACATTGTGGAGCACAATCTGAATAAAAAGTAACTAGTTTAAGAACAGCATGCCCCTCTGTGATAATTATGCACACAGGTGTTTGCTTAGTGTGCTCATTGACAAGTTTATTTAGCCAGCTTCCCGTGGGATTTCATTTAACCTGAAGCATCTGTTCAACTATACCCATTATTTGCCCTTCAGCACCCCTAGATACCAGTGTCTTTGACCTGCCCTTTCAGCATATATTCATAAACAAACTTGCACAGAAATGCTTAACTGTTGGTAGCAAACAACAGATGCCAGGTTACACAATTATAACCTGCTGATTTTATCTTGTTACTTTATTCTTTGCTATGCATTATTAAAAATGGCTGAGGAATATCCTTAATGTAACCTTTGAGGTGTTGAAGATCAAACTACGCTTGACTTAAGTTCAATAGGTTAGAAAGGGGCAAAATATGCAGCTGTACTCAGTTTGGAGATTTGTAAAATGGGTGTCATTTTACCTGGATATTTGTATTTAGGTATGTTCTATACAGCATACAAATATCCAACCGTGTCAGGTTTTTATTATTTATAAATTACTAAGGCCAAAGCGACTGCTCATAAACAGGACATGAAGCAAGATCAGTTTGATGGATGGATGGATGGATGGATGGATGGATGGATGGATGGATGGATGGATGGATGGAATGGACCTCACTTTGATTAATTCAAGCAGCTCTTTTAGAGATAATCTGCACAGTGACAGCAACCATTCTTTTTTAGCTAATGTTAAAGTCATAAAAATGTGTTTCTCCACTGCGAGAGGTCTCAAGTTTTTTTTTGCCTTGTGTTACCCCCCGGCTTGGTGGGTGCAACATAGTGGATGACAGCAAAACATTTAGCAAATCAAACGTAGGATTTATTACAAACTAGGGGTTAAAACATAAAAAAAAAAAAAATGACAAGGAAGTGGTAGTGAGCAGCAGCTGCTGCTGTTCTGGCTGCCAGGCTGGGAGAGAGAGAGAGAGGGTGGAGCCAAGGCAGACCTTCAAAGACTCAGCTCAATGAGGGTTCAGGGCAGGCTGGAAAACCTGGAACTGGAAGACAGGCTTAGTACAGCTCCATACATAACACCTTGCTAAAGAAGAGCCTTATCACTAAGCATAGCATGATATGGTGACATTATAAAATGGGAAGCGCCCTCTTAAGGAGAGAAAGTAGCACACTGAGGTGAATGCCTTTCTTCCAGAATGTAAAAAGACTGGAAAACAAGTAAACTTTGTTTCTCAAAGTCATTCTCCAAAATGCCAAACGCAATATCTCAAAATAACTGCTGTGCTGTGGAGTGATTGTTATTTGATTAAAATATTTAAGAATAATTATAATTGCAAGCTATAATACCTGAATTGTGAATAAGAGCTACCAGCCTGGGGTTCAGTAGAAAAAAAAAGTCTTAAAATTTACTGTATGCTAGCTGATAGCCAGGAGCACAGATCCATGTAGGAAAGAAGGAGAGAAAAAATGAGAGAAAAGAGACAGAAGAAGGGAAAATGGAATTTAAGATTTAATTTAGCCGATTATCCGCAGTATCTTACACACGGATCAACATTGAGTGTGTTTAAATACTAGCAAAGCAGGTTCAACGACTCAGTATTTCAGCATAAATGTTCAAGCAGACTCATTGTGTAGTAGTCATCAGCATTTACCTCTATTTCTTAACTACCTGCCCAGGCATGGTTAGATTGTCAAAGAAGAATAAAAACAACATTCGACTTGTTTGATGTTTTCTTTGGCCAGTAGGCTGCTTCTTCAGCAACAATGGGAAGAGATAACGTGCACAGATACCAAGCTTAAAAATGATTCTTCTTCAAAAGAATGATGAATTGATAAAAATGGAGCTCCAGCCTGCGACAGTTCGTACAGCATGTTTCCAAATGCGCAACGCTTCTGCTGAGGTATTGACTCTCAGTGGTAGTGCCTCCAAAAGAAAATAGTTTGGAGGCACTACCACTGAGAGGTGCCTTTTTTTTTTTTTTTACCTAGAAGTCTTTGGTGTACTCCATGCATTGTATTAATTCCTGTCTAATTAGATGTACAAATAGGACAATACATTTTTTAACTATAAAACACAGTAGTAATGTCATTAAAAACTTTTTGAAAATAAATGGACACGGGATGAGACTCAGAACTGGTGTCATGCCTATACGCTTCAAGATTTAACATCACTAAAATTCCTACAATACTGTGACCTATGGGGGCTATATAGTGTATCCTCAGTCAGCTATATAGAGTCCTACAGACATACAGTAAGTCACCCATTCACCAGTCAGTGTTAAGAATAGCGCTTCCCACAGATCGCTATTCAGCAGTGTTCAGAGCAGGTGGGGAGTTTAAAGGCACTGAGATTAGCTCTTTCTACCCCAGAAAATGATTTATGCTCAGACTTTTATCAGGACACTTTTCCCCTCACACAAAGATCATTTCCCCTGACTTCACCTCACAACGGGCACTATTTTAAGCATTGGCTCATTAATACAGACTGATTGGATTCATTGTTCTGAAATCCTGATGGATGTCCTCTGAAGTTTCCTCCCTCTTAACTTGCATCTCAAACTGTTCTTCCATCTTTAGGTAGAATTTCCTTTAAAGAATGCAAACCCTTTGTCGTCTGGAAGTTCAATAAATCTGATGCCAGTGTCTTCTGTCGGTCCAGTTCTCTGAAATGAACTACATTAAGCACAATCCTTTGAATCACTCATAAAGGCACCAGTTCAAACCTAAATCTCAATCTGCATTTATATAACAGATAATGTAGAGGCAATTTGCATGAAATCTGGCAGTGTTTTCACTGTCTAATCAGATAGATTCAGAGATAGACGTTGTCATTATTTTCATAATCAAGACTTCTATTTTTGGTCAGATTTTTTTTTTTTTTTAACTGCATGTCTGGGGTAAGATTATTCTACCCCTGTTGGATCGCTTTACTATGTGTAATTTCCCTTATCATTTACTTTTATCAGTGTAAACCTCTTCTTACCAACCTGTGTCATAGCTGTGTGTTTAACTTTGGGATGAGTTACTCTGACAGCTTGTGTGTGTATAGATGGCTCTGCTTGAAATTTGCTTCATAGGAAAGAGTGTTCCGCTGCAGTAGGTTTGCTGTGGGTGCTACAGCAAGGGTCGACTGCTATTTATACTGTATCCCCGCTGCAGCAGCATTTCGTTCTTCTTTCTATGCACACCCACTGGGAAAGGAGATGAGAGACTTTTAATCCAGAAAAAATTCTATGCTTCTTATATTTGATTATAATTGTTTTTTCTTAATAAAAAAAAAACAAAATAGATTTTTAGCACAGGGTACATATCAAATGCAGTTTTAGTTTTTGTCATAATTTCATTATTTTATTTTTTATTTTAAAAGAATAACTGTTTGTGACAGCAAAGGGATAATTGGTATTTTTTCCCTGCAGGTGTAAAAAAATGCAGATAATTATGTTTTTTTGTGTTTTTTAGTACCTTTTTGTATAATTACCAGCTAACCAAGATATTCCTCAAAATATAATAAAAATATAGGTTGTTGTAAAATAAAATGAGCAATATCTCATGAGGTGACAAATTTCATATTAGATCCAAGAGAAGCAGCTTTCAAAAAAGCCAAAGAGGATTGTTTTATATGATAACAGTTTTGAAAAAGAAATGTTGAGATCTGCATGTATCTACTTACATGTGAGGGCCCTTAATGTGCAAGGACTACGTTTTTGGTAATTGCGAGTGTGGGATCACACACATTCAGAAAAATATATGCTCTCAGTCAAAGAAGGTGGTTAAACCATTCCCTGATTCATTTTCTGTTATTACCTTTTATACTAACAGATGCAGGATTATACACCCTATCATTCTTGTCAGCCTATATTTGCATCACTTTCCAATACTGGATGCTTGGTTTCAAGGATAATGAAGCTTTTAAATAAAAGCATGAGAAATGGACAGGTTGCTGAGGACAGGGACCGGCAGGGAAATCAGCTGTCAGCAGCCAGATACTTCTGCTCTTCTCATTAATTACTTTTGGGGAAAGAGAGGTAGAGGCCAAATGAGTATTGATTGTGGTGGGCCAGTATAGGGCCAGTTTCACTGGCCTTTCTCACACATCATTGCCTCTCCACTTCCACATTAAGTGGAAACAAGAGGGATCAGTGGCAAGTTGGGACCTTATTAAAGACAGGACTTAGGAGTGGCAGACATCCTAGCTAGCACAAGTTTTCTATACATACTCGGCAGTTCGAGTTTTTATCTGTCAATTAATCTCCTTTCACTGCTTTAGTGTTGACTTTCATTGAAACGATAAACTTTAAATGTAGTTGGGCATTTACAAGTCAGGGGCTTTCAAGTTGTCCATGAGATGACAACAGGATCTTTTCTCCTACACTTCTAATCCTCAACCAGACACCCTTTAAGGCAACATCTATTTTTTGCATCAGCTCCATCTGAAAATCGGGTCATGTGATGCCCCCAGCAACTAGAATATGTTGAAATAAATGGGGCCAAGGAACCCATTTATGCCTTTCTGCGACTGCGGTACTTCAACCAAGGTAGAAACCTGGTATACCCTGGTCAGAACCATTGAGCAATATGGCAATTACATTATGAGTTACACAGGAAAAGAAATGCGGTGGAAAATTGAAACAAATCTGGTTCTAGGAAAACACAAAGTTAAATCTAGGATTACCAGGTTAAGTGGTTGGGCATGTCTCTGGTTCTTCAATTCCAATCCTCAATGTCCGTTGTCCTATCCTTTTTTATGTGTCTCTGCTTCCACACTCCTGAATCACATCGCTTAATGTCCTCCTTATTATGCAGTGGAGTTCTCCAGAGTCCTACTAATGGCCTTATTATTTGATTCAGTCGTAGATATAAGCAGATACACATCCAAAAGGTGTGATTCAGTAGTGCTGAAGCAGATACACATCCAAAAGGTGTGAGACAGCTTAAGAGTTGTTGAGGAACCTTATAGTATATGTTCTTCCAGAAACACACAGAACACATTCTGTGTATATACAGCAAACTGGAAGACTTGGACATAAACAATCAATGAAATATTTCAAATAGCAGTTTTGTTAACCATGGTATGAGTTTAGGAGTACAGAAAAGAGATAAAATCCAACAGTGATCATCTTTTAGCTTGTTTTAGCAGCAGATATATTGCCTGGCTTTCTTATGCAGGTGGAACTTCTGGTTACATATGTATAATACTCATCATATAAAAACTCAGCCATGCAAGTCTTATAATCTGGATTCATGGGCTGTGGCGAAGTAGTCTGTACTCAGTTAAAGAAAACAGCTTACAGTTCGGACACAACGGTGAGTAAAGCCCAAGCTGTGTCTTAGGCTTTACTCACCTTAAAGAAATCCATCATGAATGAGCTCAGCCAGAAACTTGTTTGTTTTTTTCAAAACCTACCTGATGTCTCCCTGTTTTTTCTCAATGGTAGAAGGTCCGGCACCTTTTCGGGAGGTGGAGCTACAACAAACCGATATTTAGTGGGGATGAGACCAGTTTTATACTGTTGGTATTGTTTGGCCCTACACACCACTTGTGATCATTTTTTGGATAGTTGTATACATAGTATATATAGAGGGAAAATATTGTCAGAAATCGGCACATCTAAGCCGGTATTGGCTGCCTTACCTCTTACATCGTACCCACCCGCACCATCTCTGTCCACACGTAACATTTCCACCTGTGGCTTTCTGTAGTCTTTAAAAGGCTGGAGGCAGCTAACCACACCATTCACGGTTAGCAATACTTTTACCAGCTATCAAGCACCCCTGACCTGCCCAGTTCCCTGCTTTCCCTCTTGAAGAAGAGGTTGCCTGTTTTCTGTGTTTTGCTTCATAGAGATGCCTGAATAGCTTTGGATCTGAGTTTGAAAACCTCTGGATTATGCAAGCATTTCCTTTGCAACTTCTACGCAGGTATTACAGTAGCAACTAACGTTTGTCATCATATGAATGAAGAGCTGCATGGACAGGCTGAAATATTAAAAACTGAAAATGTAAACAATTTTATAAACATAAAGAAAAAAACACATTTCTAATTAGAAAAAAATTCGAACTGTTTTGTGTTTGAGTCAGATTTCAAAACCATTCCATAATTAAGCCGAATAGTTTGTTTTTTGCCAGGCGTCTGTTGTGTGTTCGTCTAAGCTTGGAGTTTGTAGCACAAAGCACACGACCCATAATGCATTGGGGCTAACCCCCAGTTAAATGAAGTGTAATGATAATAGCTCCTAAATAAGAGCCCATGTCACTTCAGTTTGTCTTGTCATTTGTGTTAATAGCACATAAAGCTCACCAGCTAAACTATATTCCCACAGACATAAATAATTGAATAAATGTGATTTTCTCAAGCTGATTACTTGCAGTCTTGTTTGAGACAGAGTCAAGTGCTTCAGAAACACCTCACGTACTTGGCATTGGCAGGCTGAGTTGGAAATTGAGCTGAGCGATAATCGAATTGAACAAATAAGAATAAAATTGCACCAAACTATAATCAAAGTTTGTACTTATGCTTTTGTTAACACATGCGACTGGTTACACAAACAGTATCCTTTCATCAAAATGCACAAAAGGAAACCAGATTGGATCCAACAAGAAAGAAATACCATCAGACACCTACATAAAAAAGAGAAGCATCAATATGAGTGTTGTAAACAAAAGGTCCCATATTGTGTTTTTGTGTGTTTCTCTTTTATGCCATCTCTTTATCAGCGTTGGATCAGTGGACTGTTAGGACATCGTTTAGGCTCCCACACAGCATCAATACTGGCTCTATTGATTTTTTTAAACAGTTAATGGAAGCCTTTAGGGTAGGAAAGCTAATTAAAATCATATGCAGGTCAAGCTCATTTAAAGACTCTCCATTAGTTTATGTTGAGCTTAACCACGCTTGACTGAAAAATCCATCCATGGGGCATCATAATTGACTTATGCTTCTAATGGCTTTTCAGTTCCCCTTCATACAGGAGAATGACAGGGAGTTCCTGTGGCAGATTTCATGTTACAGGTTTAATAACCCTCAAACAGAATCATTAAAGACAATTGATGTGTGTCTTTGTGTCCTCAAAGTATATTATCAGTGCCTGAAGAAAATGTTTTCAAAGGCACAATTGGCTTAAGCTACTAAAGGCTATGCCCTCTATTCTCAAATGGAGGAAAACATGTTCTTTTTTTATAGTGAGGATTTATTTAGAATTAAAAATAAGAGCAAAAATAAATGACCTAAGTAGAGTTAATCAATGAATGCAGTTAAAAATTTAATGGATTGATAAACTAAATTATACTTAGAAATGCAAAAGTTTACTTTTCACATTTCTACTTTTAAATCTCAGTTGTTTCATCCAAAGGTGTTGAACTGTCGTAAATTTATTACCCAAACAGATTTAAAAAATTTGTTTTTTACTGTGTTGTTCCTATTTCAATTAAGCTTTAATCTGAAAGGAGAAAGAAAACAGGAGATGGAAGCAATAGTGACCCTTCAACCTTTTCAATGACAGCTTCAAAAGAAATAAAAATAGTTTAATGTAGTTCCATAGAATTAGACAAACTTTATTGTCATTTTGTATATACTGAGTGTATACAAGACGACATTACGTTGCTTACAGCTTACAATGGTGAAATGAACATTACCATTATAAAGTGCAGCAGTGATCATTGGGTCAACAGTATAGGAGAAAACGAAAACTAGTTAAAAAAAATAATGGTGCATAAGGGCATTTTTAAGGAAAGGTTTAGTGCACTGCAAAATAAATATGGTGAAAAATGCACTATAACACTGAGTTGTGTCCTATTTTAAAGGATTATAAAAGTTTAAACCGTGTTGATAGTGTAAAATAATGTTGCAAGTGTGAGGCAGAGTCCAGTTTAGAGTTCAACAACCTTATGGCAGCGAGGGAAAAGCTGTTGCAGAACCTGCTGGTCCTGCAGCAAATGCTGCTTATCCTCTTCCCAGTGAGCAGCAGGGAGAACAGTCCATGGTGGAGGTTTGAGGTATCACTGATGATCTTACAGGCTCGGGACTCCATACTCCCATCTCTAACAACCAGGCACATCGTCAGCCTCTTTTTGTGAAATTGTGGGGACTTGGTGATAAAATGCATACACAGAACTTTGTGTGTGTGAATGTAGGAGCAAAAACACAAACCATTGAGTTGTTAGGGAGGGACTGGATAACTAATTAGAGGTGAACATGGAGTGATTAGAAAATTGTGTCACTTTAGACAGCTGATTGAAATTAGACTATATTTTTTATTTAAATTGTGACAGATGTTCCCAAGTACCGCAAATGTAAGCACGCTATCGCACTAGACGTAGCATTTTATGACTGAGATTGTTTCTACATTACAATTTAAAACAGATCAACACAGGCGTTTAGACAAAACTTTTTGAGCGTAGCAACCACTGGGGTCATAAGTTCCATATATATCATGGATTTGTGGATGTCAAAAGTTATATATGAGCATTTCATAGCATTTCAGAACAGCGGAGACACTTTACAGGGGCTTAAGCTCGACAGGTGTTTGTTGGAATTTAGTTACAGACTTATTAATGCAGATATATTATTATTACAGCTATTCTTGATTTATTTTTAATTAAGGCTCTGATAATAAAAAAGGCATTTTAAATCATTCCAAGTCTTCCACTGTTATTGTATGTGATGGAGAATCTAAATGTTCATGACGAGATCTGTTTTGACATCCAGACTGAGCCTCCACATTTCCATTGGCAATTATTTTTTTCTAGACGGACAATAGTCTCCAGCAAACATATTGTTTTGTCACATCCCAGCTTTCAACTCTTATGCGCTCTCTTCTCATGGGAACGTATTTGCCCCCTTGTTTATTTTTGTGAATTATGTGTGAGCCACAGCGCAGGGCTCATTTGAATCTGCGAGTCAGAGGGAGATTAAACTTAGGCTGTGTTTATTGTTTCCTATCGGGAGGCAATATGCTAACAGCAGATGCCAGTGGTCTTGCTGTGCCTTAGTTTGTTGGATCCAGAACACGTTTCTCACTACAAACCACCATAGTTGTGCCCAACTGGCACAGGCCGCAGAGAAAAAACCCTGTATTGTCGAGCCTTGAGCAGAGTGGTTCATTACACAGTTAGATCAGATAAAATCCCCTGAGATGAATATTCCCTGTTATCTTGAATAGGCAAGAAAGAGTGAACTGGTCATATCCGAGGTAATATGTATTAATAACACATAATAGGATGTCAGTGGCTTTGGCCTATTTTATTTCCTGTAAAGTAGGGAATTATTTTCTACATCAGCTGCTTCATATTGTTTTTAGGGCAAAAATCTCTTATATCCATGCATGTGGGCTTGAAAACACGCTCTGCCCTTTAAACTTAATGATTATGCTAATAATATAAGCTGTCTTAAGTCACGCATGACATTATGTTGGTAGACTTTTCTTAGCATTTCAGACTACTTAAGACATTTTAAAAACCCTATTAAGGTGTGGGTTATTAAAGAGAAGCCATGCATTAAAACTCTTTTCATAAGGTGAACATGGCTGTTCTGACTGTTCCTCTAATCTGAAGCCTAACCCTCTGTATTACCGTACCAATATATTATTAGTTATGTTTGACTTATTTTTTGGCAGTTTAATGGGTTTATTTTTTCAGCGTTTTGCAGATATTTTAAGTTAGATGTAACCATGTGAAATATAATCAAGTCGTTTATACAGTATTTTTATCTTTTCTGTTAAACTTCTACAACAACCAAATATGAGTCATTTTCCCATGTTGAGCCTGCTTAAATATAGATCTATGTGCCCTGTTTTGATAGGGTCAACTATACTTAATGTGGGAGGTGTCAACCTGAAAAAAAATTGAATGTGACTTTCTAGGGCTTCCAAACAGTGGATTGAAAGAAATAAGTAATACAAATAACTGTAATAACTGGTATTTGTTGAAATTGGACACACTGGACAGATTGCCGTTCCAATACATCGAAACACAGAGATACATGTTTCACAAATTAATTGAGAAAAAAGACGTCAGATTTTTTTTTTTCTTGCTATTAAGACAACCGAGCAACTCAACAACTAAATGATTTCTTATTTCAAAAAAAAAGTCTCAAACATAAATTCAGAGCATTGAGCTTTAAGGAGATATCTTGATATCCAAGGCATCAATAATAGCATTGATTATCTTTACACGATGTGTCACATGCTGCAAAATTTCACTTATGATATTTAAATATTTTGAAATATCTTGTGCGAGATATATCAGATTTTACCCATACTGGCTTTATCGCTAATACTGTAATAAAGTTTGAATGTTAGACACAGCTAACATTGTCTAAAAAGATAATATTAACGTGAATAATTGTTTTAGAACACAATATTTAAAGGTTAAACTACGTTTGTCCAAAAATAAGTAAGCATTGAAGCAATATTTTGTTAGCTTTGATTTTGATTTTGTGCTTTAGTGCATAGTTTGTGTCCGTGTGCATTGAAATGCAATATATCGGATAGGCCAATGATGTTTATTTCAAGTATAAAAGTTTGTTTTCCACATGCTTTTCTTTGTCATACAAAAGACGTGGTACAAATGGGAGGGGCTTTTAACAACCATATAAGCAGCAATGTAATTGTTATCCAGTTTTTACTCTGTGTTGCACATTTTTAAAGCTGATCATAACATTATAGATATGAAGGGAAAGTGGAAGTTTAAATGGGGCCTAAAGATGCAGATAATTATTTATATATAACTTTCATCACGCCTGGCTCTGGTTTTTAACATCTTAAAAAGCCAAACCCAGCAATGACCTACGTCAAGTTTTTTTTTTTTTCAATTCCAATATGTTTTCTTTAATTTTTTTTCTAAAATTTTAAAAATTATTTCAGCTAATACTTTTACCTTAACTTATTATACCTAAATTGGAAAAATAAAGACAATCTGCAAAAATATCTGCAACAAGGCACATTAAAAATGTTTATTGAAGATGAGTTCCCCCTTAAGTTAGCATGAAAAAATATTATAATAATACTAATTATAGTATGATCCTCATTTCATTAGATGATATAATAGACATTTAATGAGGCTGTTACATCTGCTGACCTTCCTCTAATGGGAATGAAATGCAACTGTTTATCCAGAAGAAACTTACAAAGCTGTTCACTTCAACAAAAGAATTAGCCTGCCTTGTTCAATATATCCTTAATTAAAATTCTCAATTGTAACTTATAACACAGAAACAAAAGCTATGTGGAGACTTTTTGTACTGCCTTAAATAGACTTTTTTGAAATATAAGTATTGATAAATTGCCTGAATATGTGGTCATTTTATTTGGGAGCAGCCAACAATGTTAACCATTAGAGCCACTGATGCACTAAATAGCATCTGTCTGCTGCACTTTTGCTATTCCGAAACTCCTCACTATTCATTGCACATCTCTACCACACTAAACATTCACTGCACTCATTTGGTTCTCCACAACAAGAAAAGAGACTCGCCCATAATGGTGGCCGTGTAAAGCAGAGCTTTGCAAAAAAAAAAAAATTGAATATCTTGGTATTAGGCTATATTTTTTAAGAGATCTGCATCATAGTATTTGGTCATTTCATTAGTATTTATACCTTGTGCACTTCTTCAGTTTCTGTCACAGGACAAACATGAATGACATGAGTCTGCCTACTATTTGTCTACCTACCAGCTTAAAAACATACCATATGAAAATATTAAACAGTGTGGTAGGGGACTGACGTTACTCTCATTCCTATAAATAAGTTTTATTTGTAACAACAATGAACAACAACACATGCTGCAGTAAAACATTAAAATTCCTAAATAAACCTGAACTAATATCCCATCGTTTTGATGTTTAGCCTATTCACTCTATGATGGGTTAGAGGTCCCTCTCTCATCTTGCAGAGAAATGTTTCCTGTGTTATTTGGTCTCTAAAGTTTGTTGGAAAAGGCTGTCAGAACGGCTGACGTACTGCAGTGGATTGCTGTATTCATTAACTTGCTAAATAAGTTAATTTTTACAGCCGACATTTGCTGAACACTCACGCTCTGTGAACATTTTCTGCCCAACAGTCCCAACACAGCCTTAGAAAGTTTTATCACCTATGTCAATAGAGTCAGCACACAATAAATTGTGTCTGCTTGGTGTGTTTACTGAACAGGTCCATCTCTAGTGGGAGCTGTAAAGAAGGACTGGGCTTCTCCAAACAGCATTGCTCTCTCCTGGCAGCAACCTGAGGAAACAACGATTCCCATCATTGACTATGAAGTCAAATATTATGAGAAGGTAGACAATCCCACTGAATACAATTACAATGGCAGATGGTCTAATCTTTATGCTGAATAAATAACTGTGTGCTTCTTTTGCATGACAAGTGTTGTGGCATTCACCTTCATTATTAAATGATTAAAGCCGTGGTTTCCAAAACTTTTCCTTCTTTGATTTAAGAGAAGGTTTTAACCAATATTTTATATAGTTAAACAATTAAGAGTAAACTGCGGTTTAGTTTTAGTTTTCTCTATTAAATCACCTTTTTTGTAATTACCTATTAAACTTGCTGGTGAAGAGTCTCAGTCATCCAGGTCATAGTCATTCAAAAAAACAATGTTAAAATAAAATCCACTGGGCTTTGTTTCCAAGTTTCAATTCAAAACATGCATTTTTTTCAAAACAAATACAAGGTTTTGATGGGCTATGGTATAAAACCTCGAACTCAATGATATTCCTGACATTTTGAATTGAAAAAAGCTTCCTGGATAGGGGTGAACCTTCTTCAAACTCGAAAACAAAGTCGAGTGGATTGTTTTTAACTTTCTTTTTTGGCATACCTCTTAACCTTGCATTAACTGAGATGAGTTCTACCGATCCATGCATGTGCAGGGCAAAATCCAAACGTTATTACAAAATCATTGCCCATGTATTGTATTTTCTTGTGATTGGCTGAAACAATGGAATGATCTAATGGTTGAAAAATCATTGCTTGTTAAAAAAAAAAAAAAAAGCTTTTTTGTATCCAGGCACAGCAGGGGAGTCTCAAAGATCCACACACAAATTAATCTTTGAAATAACATTCAAAGACCATTGGTACGGTAGTTTGTAAATCAAGATATAATTGCATATGCATCACAAATATTGTTGTGAGTCTTGTCTTATGAATACATAAATTATGTGTGCTTGTTTGAATCATCATGTGCATGTGTGGATCTTGTCTTGTTCATGCATGGATCTTGTGCTGTGTATTTCTGGATATTGGGACTCTTTTAGCTCTATACTACCGTCCTCCGTGCACTTACACCGAGCTTCCCTTAGGTGTGTGCCCCCCACTATAGAAACCACTGGCTTAAGGTCAAGTTAAAGAGAAAGACATTTGAATAGCTTTAATTTGTTTCAGCACATGCAATAAGTATCCTTAAAAAACTCATGTCTTCCTCCTGCTGACATTTTTATTTTTGCTGAATTGATCATTCATCTATAGCATTTCAGTACAGTTCGATTCTGCGATGTACAAACAAAACATCACGAAAAAGTGGTTCTCATCTTTAACAAATTGTTTCTTTGTTTCGAATGTCATAAAAATCGGTGCATCAGCTGCAATCTGCATATCCCTTTACAACACCAGTAGTTGTCTGGCTACATAGTGCAAAGTGGGCCTCAAGACAAAAACAGACGAGAAGGTGCAGCAGCCATCACCATTCTGTCCTTAATGAAGGTCAATATAAAGTCTGGAAATTATTCAGATTTTTCAGGACAAATCCAGATTTGTAGCAACAACCAAATAGCGTACACTGCCTCTTAGAACGAGCATGCACTGTACGATCTGACTGCTCACACTGTACATCCAAATACCTCACATCGGACTCAGTGCCATAGAGAGATGGCGTATGTCAGACTCGATTATCCAGAAGTAATGTTAGAGAAGAAGAATTCCCTTGTTTGCACATGCACAATGCACAAGGTTGAGATAAATTGGCTTGCAGCTCCAAGAGCAGGATGCTCTTATGATCTTATTTGGAGGGCATACTGAATTTCAAAAGCATTTCAAGAGCATCAAGGATCCTCTTAACGCCCGTCTGACCTTAATGTGTACAAGCTTCCAAAATGAAGCAGGAGGCGCTTTTTTGCTGCCCAAACACATCCAGTGTGAACATAGGATCAGAGCCCGTGTTGCGATACGAGGCTTATATAAGACTTTTACATTTTGCTGGTGCAGGTTCTCAGTCATCCAGGTCATAGTCATGTTTTTTTGGAACTTTTACATTTATGCAGCTCCAGGCAGATTTTTTGTTTTGTTTTGTTTTCTCCAATAAGGCTCCGTGAAAAGTTTAGGTTTCTGTCCCCAAGCCTCGGGTCTAGAACAATGGTCATCAGTATATTAAAAGGACAAAATAAGGTAGCCCGCAACTGCAACCCACTGCAGCAGCCAGACCTCTGAAGGATCAAGGTGGGGCACATTAGCATTCCACCTAATGAGCTCTTAAGAGGTCAACAGGACTTGATACTAGGGCCCAGTGCAGCCCCTCGCTGCTGACAGCTGGCCAAATTCACCAGATGGGAGCCCATGACTCCAGGATGTGGCCTGAGCACCAACAAAAGCTCCCCACTAGCCTCTCCCTTGATGTTGTCAGAAACAAATGAGAGGAATTTCAGTGTCTCACTGTTCAGCTGCTTCTCTGTAACATCACAGAAAGTGTTTATTTTCTGTTTGCCACAAATAAAAAAATAAATGCATACAGAATAAAGTGTCCCATTAAGAGTTTTAGAAGGAGTTTGAAATAAAATCAATCTATTTCTAATTGTTAAGGACTAAGCTGTAATGAGTATTTTATAACACAATGGCTAGACAGAGCCTTTGGGATCATCCTGCCTTAAAATGGAGCTTTTCAGAAGACGGGCAACTTGTGCATTCAGATTAAGAAAAACATTGCTTTTAAAGCAGTAGTAAAAGCCACAGTATGCATGGGGCTACTTTAAGAAGTTTAAACTAAAGGTTTTTGCCATAAATGTTGCATTGTCTTGATGTGAACATCTTTATGAAGTAATAAATAAGCTTCAGAGCTTGCAAAATATCAAATTATCTCATATACTGTGTAGACCCTTGAAATATTTATATATTCTTATAAAAAAGAAGTTAGATGTTAACAATACTCATTTCTACAGGGTTATTTCCCCCTGAATTCATTTTTAGTTTGCGAATTTAACTTTGCAGTATTGCCTGCAATTCTAATGAAGTATGCCTTCTTCAATCTAACGTCTCTCAGACATCTTCTACCTTGCTATTCTCAGCAACAATTATTATGCAGAACATCTGGTCATGTGTTTGTTATAAAATTTTGTGATGCAATTATCTCTTCCCTGTCATTTGTGTTACGAAAACGGATCAGAAGGCAGACTTGAACGCAGCCTAGAAGGCAGTTCTTGTTGTCGCTCTGGCAATCAACATCTGTCACTGAGCTGCAGTGAATGCAACAGTAATTTGACTAAACTGTTTATTATGAGTTTTATTAAGGTAAACTTTGGTAGAAAAAAGCAAGGATTGGTTGAAATGACCAAACTGATTAAGATTACTGTCCCTTGTTGAGCATTTAAATCTGACTAATACATCTCTTTTTGGATAAGTTAATTAGTATTCTTCTTTCACTTTATCTTTTAGGAACAAGAACAGTTAAGCTACTCCTCCACACGCACCAGGGCTCCCAGTGTCATAGTCTCAGGTTTAAAACCAGAAACCTGGTATGTCTTCAGTGTTCGGACCAGAACAGCCGGTGGATACAGCTCCTACTCTCCAAGATATGAATACCAAACTACAGGTGACTGTGAGTAAATACGTACATTCTGTTTTTATATAAAAAAATAAACCTGGAGCATCTTCATATTTTCATTTTCGCTTTTCTTTGAACTATGTGATTAAACGTTTTTTACTCTCCGTTTTTTTGTTAATGTACATCAATAAAGAAATAGTTCTGATCAGGGGTAAAAGATTTAACATGGATTTAACTTTGGACAAAACCACAGCTCTTGGATAGAAATGTTGTTTTATTATTAAAAAAACCTCCCAATTTTTGTAATTTTCTAAAGTCATAGGTACTGTGGAAGGTACAGGCTGTAAACAGCAGTTCAGGGTCAAATGAAGTTCATCCTGCCTGGAGGAGCATCCAGGGTGCTCACAGCTTGAAGGTCAAGAATAATAAATTTGTACTCTGCAGCTGAGATCATGGATCAGCTTTCTAAGGTCTGAGTAACTTTAAAAAATATAATAAAATCTGGAAAAGATGTTAAACAAAGAAAATAATTGATGAAATGAGGATAAAAGGATAACTGTCACTGACTTATAAATAAAAACAACACATCAGTTTTAGCACTGCAGCACAGCTAGCTGTATAGGTAGGTGGAGACCAAAAATTGTTAGATCTTACTTATACTAGATTTTTTATGCTCTCTCCTCTAAGGAAATAGAAATCCTAAAAAACTTTTACTGATAGATTGGGAGGGATGAGCTTGGATACTGTGGTGCCTATGCTCAGCGTCAGTTGTACCACAATTTAGTAACCTTTCTAGTGCTGACATTAGTTTTATGAAAATCCCACATGACATTTGTTAGACAGTTTTATTTCTTGTGATGATTGCATAACTTCAAAATCCTTGTTTCTTATCACTTTCCTGTTAAAGGTTTGCTTTTTAATGAAAATCAGTCTATAAGATACTCCGTATCATTCATTGTGCTACTAAATTTTTTAAGACTTTAAAATTCTTTGCTTGTACTGTATAAGGAAAGGTAATGCTATCAAAGTCATTTGTTAATTCACTACACTATAACTCATAGTGAGAGTACAATGAGACAACAAACTTTGAAGAATGGTTAAATTGGTTTCGGTTGAAAATTTAATGTAGCTTCACTTGCTTAGATACTGACTAGGCTTTCATTCTTTACTGGTTAACTGGTTTCCAGTTTTACTGATGTTTTTTTTATTTGAGGTTGAAAAAAGAAATTCACTCTTGTTACGTTTATATATTATTTTAATGAGAATCCGGAAAAAATTCCAGAGATTTTGTTGGTTGTATCGGACATTAGAGTGGCCATAAAAGAAAGATGAGGTTCAAAGCCATGGAGATAGAGGTAATACTGATAATTATTAAAGAAATAATAATGATAATTCAAAAAATATTAATAGTGCACCTCACCTCTCACCTCTTAAAGCCCAGAATCTCTCCATCCTCTTGTCATTTTTTAAATGCCTCCTTTGTGGCAACAAAACACAGATTTTGTTTTGCATCTTAGTTTGCACCTAACTCTCTGATGTACTTAGACTCCAAAAACGCAGCCGTATTTGAGTTTCCGATTTGGAAAATTGTTTGTATGTAGTACATGTTTACATTAACATATCTTCCAACAATAAATTAGGGCGGTTTGATCATACGTGGTCTTAATCTGCATGTTGATTAAGTCACACATGCAAAAAAGTTTTGCACACACTATCTGCTGAATTTCGAAAGTAAATCACTTTGCACCTTCTTCATATCTGTGTATGTACACAGCTGAGAAAGCATCATAAGATAAATCTTTTAAGCAGAGAATATTAGGACTGTTTTCTATATCTCTGATCATATTTGTTCTTATTAAAGACAGATTAATTACTCTTTACACAGATAGACCTCCGGTTATTCTGGAGATAATTTGATTTGGTGTAAATCTTTAACCCCCCAGCATTACTTAAAACGGGAATCTAAATAGAATCATCAAGGGAAACCTATACCACCCCTTTTCTCTTCGGTGCATTATTTTGTCTATTTGCTTTGTGTGTGTATTTTATTTTCAGCAGTGGCTTTATTGCACTCTCATAAAATACAAAGGTCCAGCTGCCCTTTCATGTTGGGTCAGGTATTATTGAGTAAGAGGTGATTTGGCTTCACAGAGGCCCTCGGCTTCCAAAGCTGCAGAGTTTGGCTTTATCCGCTGATCAGAGGCTGCATGGCCAAGCCTTTGTACTGCCTGGCCTTTTATCTGAAAGAGGAGGCAGCTTTGGCCTGTGCAGCTCTCTCTTTCTCCATCACTCTGTCTGTCCACCTGCCAGTCAGCGTTGCTGCACCCGTTTTCTCCAGATGCACAAATTTCTATCACTTTTCCTTTTGTCTTTACATTGTCATCTGTTTTTGCCACCTCCTCTCTCATTTTCTAGACACACAGCACTCATTCCAGCAGTCAATCTAACACATATTTTAACATGTGAAGACAGTGTTACGCAGAAGAGCTGTCAGATGTGATCTGACCACCCTCACTTTCACTCATCTTCCACCCAGAAATTGTGTAAATTATTTTTATGAAGGGAAAGGGACACATTTCATACACATGCCTTCCATGCTCTCTGCATTACACCTACATGCACCCACACAAGCTTTAATCACCATGCTCACCACCAAGCTCCACGTTCTCCAATTCATATTCATTAAGCGTGAAATATTAGAGAAATAAGTTTGGTAATAGCAATCATCTTTCAATTATCTGGGATTCGTTAGCCTTCTGACAAGACACAGAAAAAGGAAAATCATGAATATCAAATAGGCCCAATTTTAACAAATCATCATGGACTAAATCACAATTTCATGAATGAATAAAATTAATTAACCAGCAGCAGGCAAATGAATCATTCCAGCACGAAAAAGCTGACTTTTATTTTCTTTGGCTCCACAAAGAGCTGATCAAACATCTCTCAATAATGCCTGCCTATCAAAGGAAAGTGTATAGTCTATAACTGGTATATCTATTTGAAAGATTATTATGATGATGTGAAATAAAAGAAAATATTTTTTCTCTCCTCTCCTCATTTCCTTCCCTTCTGATTTTTTATTCTCTTTCTTTTTTCTTTTTCGTAAAACTCCTGTTCTTTACCCCACATTCTTGTTCTCCCGTGGCACAACTCTCTTGTTATCAACCTATTTTTGTTTCTTGCATTTGCTCATTCCCAAACATGTTCAGCCTCAGACATCGCGTCCGATCAGGGCCAGGTCTTGGTCATTGTAACAGCTGCAGTGGGTGGTTTCACTCTTCTAATCATCCTCACCCTCTTCCTCCTCATCACTGGAAGGTAAGATGAATTACTTTTTACCTTAATTTATAATAAAGTAACTTTGTTGCATGGTTTACTTTAGGTCTAATACCTTGAATTCCAATAAATAAGCTTGAAAAGCAGTTTATAGAAACTTGCATGGATAAATTATGCAAAATCTTTTTTTTTTTTTGTTTAAAATTGTTTGGTTGTTCTGGGTTTCTTTGGTTTTACATCTGCTTAGCATTGCAAAACAGCAAACTGAACTTTTTATCCTTAGTGATTGTGATCTAAATTTTTCCATTTTATTTCTCAAACCATGTTTAGTAATAGAACCACCTGTACTGTATTCTGTGCATTACTACTGTGAACTGAACCTGCCCTCCAATTTTGCAGCTTATAGATTTTCTTTAATTACATGTATTTAAATTAATCCAGAGAAGCCTTTAATGTCCCGGCTACAGGATAGGAAAAAAGCATTCCCTCATCATAATGCTGCCACCACCACGTTTAACTGTGTGAAGGGGTCATGATTTAACTAAGGTCCGACCCAAAAAGCAGAAAAACCAATACAGAGAGAAACCAGGGGGAAGTTTAAACAGGTTTATTGAGGGGATTGTGAAGAATCCAGTGTTGCTCTGAACACTGCTCAACCGGAACTGGAAAGTGAGGGGAAGACACTACGGTTAGTTCATGCTCAGTGGGAAACTTGATTCTCGAACTTGAAGAATAGAAATACATTGTAGACTCACATTTCCAGATAAGTGGTTGACTCTTAACTCCAGTCGGTGTGGGGTGTTCCAGTGTCGGTCTCATTTGATGGAGGGCGGACAGGGTTTACCCAGAATGCGGTTGTTTGTCGGTGAACGGAGAAACTGACTGCCACTTAGATTTTCTGTGGTACTTGAACAGGTTGTTGTGGAGATGAATCCTCAGCTCAGTTTGAAGCTCAGATGATCCTTCCAGGGAGAGAAGGTCCAGAAAACATCGAGGTAGTGGCAGTCAGCAGCTTAAGAGCACTCCGTTAACGAGGTAACCCTCCGCAGGTGTGTGAGGAGGCGAACCAGGCGCCTCCTGGTGGAGGAAGGGAGACAGGCACAAAAACACAAACCACACAGACAGGAATCCTAACAGAAGTGTGTGTTTATTTTGATTTCTACTGTTCTTTTCCTACCACAAATATCGTTTTGATTCAAGACTAGAGTGTTAAATATTGATCTTATCCGACCAGGTATCCTGACCTGTGGCAAACTGCAAATTTCTTTCAACAATGGCTTTTGTTTTTTATTACATGAGTGCCACCTTGCTTCACCTCAGCAGGTCCTAAGGAGTTACCATGGGTCTTCCAATAGTTTCCCCTACACTGCAAACAAAATCTAGAAATAAGTCAATATTTCTTAAATTAAGTGTATTTACCCTCAATTTGAGCAGATAGATAAGATAATTTTCCAGTTCAACGAGTATTTTTATTCTTAGAATAAGACAATTAGATAATATGCACTTGAAATAAGACATTTCAGTTGTTTTTTTCTTATTTTACATGTGAATTGTCTTGTTCCATTGGCAAATTGTCTGATGTATCTCATCAATTCAAGGAAAATGCACTTATTTTAAGAAACAAATTACTAATTTGAATTTTTTTTGCAGTGTACTAAGCCCATACCTTCCAAAATGGTGGACAACCTTTTTTAATGTGTTTGCAGCAGTGCCAGAAGATGGATTCATCAGTGCTTTGCAAGGTGTTCATAGCATAAGATATTGCTTTATAAACTTACACCACCTTAAACATCTTTATCTTTATCCCTGAGCCAACTGTCATCACAATGCTCATTGATCTCTGATCTTCTAAAACATTTAAAACCTCCTTCACAGAACTATGATGTACTCTAAAGGTAGACTACAACTAGATTCTAATAAATAAATAATATGTTGTTTCTGAACGTTATTGAATAGATTTTTCTTAGTATATCAGTGAATTCAAAAGCAGACTATACTTTTCGGAGTAATGGTCCAAACAAAATGTTGGAATCCACATATCATTTTCATTCTACTTCCCAGTTATATTATACTTTTGGTTCTTCACTTACACAAAATCTCAGTAAGTAGTAGAAGTATTACTTGACAACTGAAACAACATCTGGAAACACCATGTTTCAAGCTTACATTAAATCTCTTCCTAAATATTTCTAAAAGCTGCAGAATATTTACACGAGCAAAACCTTTTTCTAAAGCCTCCTTCGAACCCAAAACATAGAGTTTACAAATAATTGCTTATGTTTATGTCTCAGTCCTGTGCTGTGCCATGTTTCCATGTACTGAACTCAGCCTGACTGTTAACTTGAAAGACAGTCAATATACTAAATGATATAATATATTGCTCTAACAAACTTACAGGTTTTATGCCTCTACTTTAGAAAGAAGAAAGGGCATTAATTTATAGTACAGGAAGCAGACACACAGGTACATAAAAACTCGGAACAGGAGAGGTAAATCTGTCAAAGCGCTTGAATCAAATCCAAGTGCAGGCACCCCAACTCACCCCCCCTGCATATACCGCCAATCTATGTAAAGATGTGATTTGCAGCTGACTGTGTGAGGGGGGTGTCAGAACCATCTCACTTTATTTCAGAGGTGTGAATTTGGTGTGAAGATTGGTGAATAAATTATATGTCATTTCAGTGATAAAAGTTTGGACAAAAATAAATGTAGTACCATCAATCCAAACACATAGACTCATATATGCTTTTTTTTATTTCTGTTTAACTGCATAGCACTATCTACAAAGTGCAAAAATGCAAACAAATAAATTCATATAATCTATGTAATTATAAAACAATCTGCTGTTTTGTGATTTTAAAAATTAAATGCAATTTTTATTGTCTTTTTTTCCAGCTATGTGGCAATTTGCTCTTGTTATCACCCCCCAGAAAAACATGGAAGATATTTTCTCTTCTTGACTAAAACCCATTTAAAAAATAGAAGAAAAACCAATGAAAAAAGTCCAGATCTGAATAGCAGAATAAGCTTTGTTACCAGTTCCCAAAATTGTAGCAAGCTTTTTTGTACTCTGATTGTACCAACTCACTACAATTACACCACTGGGCTGTTCATTCTTTTCATTACTTTTCTTATAATATGCAGACCATTCTGCACCGGACCCTCATTAGGGAGATAATATTTCAGCAGGGGTTTTATGAGACACATATTTTTTCATTTTCCCAGTAAAAATAGGGGAATCAGGGAAGCGTCAATCAAGCCTCTGAAGAGATCTAATCATGTAAAGAGAGTGAAAACACCTATGTGGGTGGTAAAAGAGTTTTCAGGGTCTCCAGGTTCAGAACATGTTCAAATTGTTGAACATTCAAATTTCAATATGGGCACATATGAATATTTAACACTCTAAGATTAATTCAAACAAGCTTCCCCTACCTTCTAAAAATTCATAACTATTCAGTGTAATAAATGGTTGTCAGTTTTTTGGGAGGGAAGGTTAGGTTGGGAAGTCTATTGCTGGGAAAATATGATGTCTGTCCTGTATTGAACCTCTAAATCACTTGTTTATAATGATTTTTAATAGTTTTAACCCAAAAGTTTCATAACATAATTAATCTATTTAAACCATTTGTTATTCAGAATAGAGGAGTTATAAAAATAGTTTCAATGTGCTTTGAAAATAAAAATGTTTGTGCAAATTTCAAGTCAGGTTTCACCTCCACAATAATGTGTTGACCTTTGTCCACACCCTAACCATATAGCTATACTGTATGTTAGACATGAAAACTTTAGGAGTTGTTCCTCTCCACTGTCGCTGCATGCATGCTCAATGTGGATCAATGACACAAGGCAAGCAAAAGAATTCTGTTGCTTCATGCCCATCCTGGAAAATTCAATGACTTAATGCGATCAACTGGGTTTCCTTAAACTTTTATCCAGGATATCTGTGAAATTGAATGTAATCGTCTCTGTAAAATGCCTTGAGATGACATGTGACATGAATGGTGAATATTGAAGACTTTGAAAGTAGCTCAGCTCTAACTCTTTATAAGGCAAGTTACCGTTTTTGATCACAGGACAAACCTGTCACTCAGTGAGGTCCAGAAGCACAAGATCTATATCCAGCCATTCAGCAAAGATACTGCTACATAGCTGTACATCTTATTTTGGCATTTGACCAATTAGATGAGCCCTTGAATGATATATTACTTTCTGTAAATTAAGTTGAAGAAAAAGTTAACAGGCCAAGAAAAAAAAAGGTAAAAAGCTAATTAAAAAGTTCAAAAGTTAAAAGGCCTAGTTAAAAATTATATTTAAGTTTATAAACAAAATATTAGTGCCAGTATCAGCATTAATGGCTCTAAGGTTATGTTGGGGGGAAAAAATGCGTTTTGTTCACCCTCAGTGTTTTTTAATTTCTTACAGCGTTTATTTTTATTACATTAACATTCATTCTTGCCATCAAAATATCCATATTTTTTTTAATGTTACAAAGGTAATAAGGTCTTATCCTGGATTCCAATAACACTGGTTGCTTGAAATTTAGATTTTCAAAGTATTGCGCTGAGAGCCCTATAAAGGGTTAAAGGTTTTCTTTTGTACATTTTTACATGCTGTTTTAAATATTAGTTTAAAAACAGTTTAATTAATCTGTAATCAGTCTCTTTTTTTGCTTTGTTGAGTTGCTCAATTATTTGAACTTTTATTTTAGTGTTTGAATACAAATTAAAACCATCCTCACCTTCAAAAGAGCTACTGAGAAAAAGCATCTGTTCAATTTTAATATAATGCATGTTACTGTACATGTGTAACTGGTGAACCATTTTTAGTCATGGAGAAAAATAGAAT
>NW_015150530.1:311863-319432 GCF_000732505.1 Cyprinodon variegatus
TTGGTGATGAAATAAGGGTATTATATATTTGCATTAATATCTCCTTTTAGGTTAACAGCAGCCATGTGAGATCCTGCAGAGCTTGCCTTTACTGGGTTACAAGTAATATTAACAGTAATTTTGATATTGTTAAATATTAAACGTACTTAAACTTAAACCATATGCTATCGAATAGGAAATAAAACGCTAACATGAAATATTGTATCGATGAATTTTCCCTCAAACTTCACAGTTTCAAGTTTTGAGGTAAATCTATCTCCATTATATACCAACGCAATGCTGTTACATAGACATTGCAGAGCTGTGATATTTGAACCAATAAGAAAATAACAACTGCAGTGACCATATTCTAACCCATAGAGGGCAGCACTAAGGCATAATTTGTTCAGATACATAACGATAGTATTATTAATTCAAACCACAGAAACAAAAACCTTCTACTGGATAGATGTTATTATGTTTTAGCTCTGAAATGTGTTAAATATATTGTAGTTGTAATCAGAACATTATCATTATTTATTGAAAAGCAGTTTTACAGCCAGCATGTTGAATTTTTTCAGATACTCTGTCAGTGTCTGTTAACTTAAGTATAACCTGACACACACAGGTGCAACTACTAAAGTTGGCCCTTCAGGCTTTTTTACATTATTGCCAACCAGGAGAACAAACTCTCATTTTAACTGAATCCATCCAAAAGCAGCAGCAGTATTTGGAGTGTTATTCAACCCTCTCGCTGTCTCTGGTTGCTGCATCCCTCTGCCCTGTGTGGGAGGGACTTTCACTCTTTTTCAGTTTTAGAAAAGCTCCAAATGTTTTCACATTGCCTGAGACAGATGAGAGCTTTCAGTCATGCGGCTTTGCAAGCGAAGCGGGAAGAGGTTCTGAGGAGGCTTTAACATCTGACTTCCTCCAAACACCTGTTTATATCTATTATGTGAAATTCTCAAAGTGTGAACCCACATGAGTGAGTGCAAAGCTGTCACAATTTTTCAAAAAATGTAAAGAAGAGAGGCTCGGTGGGGAGGTTTACATAATGTGTTAGGTAAGCTCAGAATAATGTGTCAGTCTGTGCTAGTACCTTTGTTCTTTTCTTGTTTTCCTCACTTTGTCCTTCCTTTTCTGCCCTTGGTTGCTACAGAAGCTGTGGAAGATAAGAGGCCAAAATAAAAGTAGTCTGACTTGCACCGATGCTTTGATCAGGTCCCTGAGCCTGTTTGTTTTATAAAGCGCCACAGGATTGCAAAGAGCAAGCCAATATATACTGTAACAGTGCTCTGCAGGCCAGAGAACTCTGAGAGAAGCCAAAATCTTTGTGTGCGATTGCTGTCTTTGTATGTGTGTGAGGCCTCTTAACAAAATGAAACCCAGTGAGACAGAGGCGGATAAAGAGGATCAGTGGGGAGGACTGGAAACGACTGATAAAGGCACATGCCACCAATTCTTTAATGAACAGCTTGACCCCATCAGCAGAGGTCAACAGTTGCTTTCCAAATCCCCTTCTTGTCCTCTCCGCCTGTGGTCCCCACCATGTTATCGGATCTGTCTATCAGTGTCCAAAATCCCACAAACTTCACTTAGCCAAAACCCAATCTGGCAACCTATGGCCCATGGCCCCTCTTGACACCTGCTCTAATATGGCAACCCAGATTATGTTAAATCCTCAAAGAGAAGGCAGCTCACGTGTGATCTTCTAAATACAAGCAATCCTGCAAGACATTCTTCTCTTTTTCCTGTTGTACATTCTGCAGATTTTCACACAATTTTATTTTCTGTCATGCTTTGATTCTCCAAATACCCCATTTTTTATAACTCTGCATGTTCTCACCCTATATGATATGTCATTGAAAAGCTATATTTTCATAGGCTTGTAGTAAAAGTCAGTCCACATTTTAAAATGTTCCAGATATTTGCTCTGTTAGAACACTTTATCAATCAGCATATTCTCCTAAGGCTTTACTGTTAAATAGATTCAGAAGAATCCAATATCAATATAAAGCCCAACGAAATTTCGAACAGTTACATAGGCACTATATAACAGCAGAAAACAAAAAAGTGCAAACATTACATGGTATACAATTTTTTTAGAAAAAGACTGTACAGTTCAAGGGGTATTAAGAGAGGAAATAAAAAGTAGAAAGATTGAAAACTACAAAATATAAAAATATGGAATAAAAATTGTATTAATTTGAATAAAAAGCAAACAGGAAATAGAGCTGGGTATCATCAGCATATATGTTGTTACATTTCCTGTTGATATTTTGGTAATACTTATTTTCAAAAAAGATTTTTGTACATCATATAAAGTTTCTTAGATCAACATTTTTGCAGAACTTTGCAAACAGAACCACCCGTCTGTTCCAACACAACTGACCTCTGTCCATAAGTCCCATCAGCTCATCCCCAGCAGGAGCACAGCATGTTAAGACTGGATCACAGTGGTGTGAATCCAACGAGCTGCAGGAGAGGCAGGCCTGTCTGCAGCAGTGACAGTGAAGACAGGGCTCTCCACTAAAGTGCCAGTGTCACAGTGGGAGCTGTCTGTTTCTGTTTCTGCCCTGTCCCAGTTGGATGTTGGGTCGACCCTCCGGACTCTTTTCTCCTACTTGGCTGCCATTCATTTAAAGGATGTCTTTGGTGATTTGTTATGTTCTTCCCATTGGGAGGCAACTGTGGTCCGACTAAAAATCAACACTGGGTTAATCCTACTGTCAAATATGGTCAGTGTTTTTAAAGCAGAATTCTGTGAGCCCTTGTAAAACTTTTACCTACAAAGAAACTGCTACTCAAAAAGAAGATAAAATGTCGAAGTTAACTTTTGAGTTTTCAGCCATTAGCTTAAAATGAAACTTAGATCATCTTTATATACACGTTGCCTGTGTAGGAAACAGGCAGTAGAATTATATGTTCGTTCTAATAAATGATGAAATATGAGAAGTTTTATTAGGGGATCCACTTGTGGGAGTGAGCGTCCCTCATGCACATGGTCATTAATTATGTCCTCTACTTGCAAAATACATTTTAAAATTCATCAGTGATGCAGCCTCTGAGAGGGAGCTCAAAGCACCTTTCATTCTTTATACTATTATTTTCCATCTCACTGCCTTTCTGCAGCAGTGCCACCTCCTCTTCGCACAGCTCTAAATACTTAAGTCTGCCTGTCATATTTAAATGAAGCTACTGCACAACCTTTACTTAAGAGGAATCCAGGTCTGAATGACCAAAATGTTTTTGTTTTTTTTTCTCATTTAAAAGCAGAAATCAAGCTTTGTGACGAACCAAAATAGTCATCCTTCAAATCACAGGTTCTGAAAGTTAAGGTTGAGGTAAGCTAAAACCAATGATAATGTATATGTCTAAATTGATATGAAAGGAAACTCAGAAAAATCTACCTTTTTCATTTTTGGTTTGTTTTTATCCCTTTTTAGTGAAGGTTTTGATTAGGGATAGATTAATACACCAGCTGACCGATATTTTTTGCCAATATTAGAGTTTTTTTTCCCTATATGAGCATTAGTCAATAGTTAGCTGTTTCATATGTGGATTCTGCAGCCAAGTTTTTAGATCTTTCTTTTTTTTAGGGCATTTATTGCCTTACTTTGCCATTCATTGTTTACGTTTGGGTTGATTTATTCATAAATTTTTCTTTTTTTATTTACATCTAGACTTTTATAACATTTGTTATCATTCTGTGAAATTTATCATGATAAAGGAGAAACAAAAAAACAATGTTAGCTCCAAAAGTCTGCCCCCCAAAAAAATCTGCGGCACATACAGTTGTGCTTGAAAGTTGACATAGATGTCAACTAAAGACAGAAAAAATGTGCTGCCAGTAATATATATTGAAATCAACAAAAGTAACAATAAAGAAAAATAAGAAAAAAACTAATGGAAATCATGATGATTTAAAAAGATATATATGTATCTATGTATAAATAAATAAATAAAAAAAACTAGTAGAGGACCTGATAGAGGTTCTGAACTAAAATGGTGTGGAGCAACACTTTTGTTGCTCCACACATGTTTTCCTGAACATGTTTTCTGTAATGTTCAGGAAATGTTCAGTCAGACTCGGGCATGTTTTTTTCTTTTGGAATTATTTAATAAATAAAAAATTAAAATCCATGTATTATATTACTAAATTATCATTTAGTACTTTTTTTTTTTCTTTAGTAAATTATTCTTTACTTATTATTATGGTTTTAGGAGAGTTTTGGTCTGTGTTTGTCTGTGTACACAATAGTTCACAAAATTTCAGAATGATTTTAATGAAATTGTTAACAGAGCCGACCGTCATGCCAAGGAACAATCCTTTAAATTTTGTTGATGTTCCAGATCATAATCTGGATACGGGAATATTTTAAACAACTCTCTAACACTGCGCTGGACTGACGACCTGTCCAGGGTTTGCCCTGCGTCTCGCCCGTAGACAGCTGGGGATAGGCACCAGCTGTAACAGGGGTATTTGGAGGAACAAGCAGTTCCTCTTTAAACCAGTGTGGCAGCAGTAATTATTGAACTCTTCAGCAAAAAAGTCCGGGGGAAACACAAGAAAAGGGATCATTTTTGTTTGTTAGCGGGAGCAATTGAAAATTTATGAATGAGTTTATGGAAATTCTTTACCAGAGGTGTGCCTCATGCCAAAGAACAATTCACTAAAATTTGGTAATGATCCAGATCATGTGTGAGTTTAAGTCACAATAAGGGGAACATTTTGCTGCTTGGCAGAGGTCTCCACTCTCCCAGTGCTTTTCTAGCCTTTAATGGGAAGGTATATAAACTTTCAAGAAAAACAGTCCATTAGACTAATGTCAATTATTTCTGTTGGCAACAGCTTCACAAAACCTGCATCAGTCGATCTCTGACTAAAGGTGAAGTATTTTACCAAAAATAAATTAATCAATTAAGAGCAATATCATGGGTGTGGCTGTACATGAAATTCAGTGATATTTGAAAAAACATCACTAAAACATTGGAATGTGGCTACTGCATTTGATGGATCAACCAGCTAACTGGAGGACTGAACTGGTGCTAAAAATCTTAGTTTAACACTTTTTATATGATTGGGCTAAAAAAAATTGAAAAAAGCTTTTTTTTTACATATAATAATAATAATAATTCTAAAAATCAGAATCAAAATGATTGTTTTATCATTTTAAGTTGTTTTTCACTTAACTTTCATTCGTAAGTACTTTTTTTTAACAATTTTTTTATATGTATCTATGCTTCTATAGCCCATTACTTTACAAATGATACTACATATTTATGCAGTGAGGGAGAATAAGGGAGATTTGGATTCTATCTTATCCTCTTCTAATACTTTCAGCATGTGGGTGAAACCATTTGCCTTTGTCTTAGTGTGAACTGTTAGTGCAGTTAGTGAAAGCTGCAGCCAGCTCGGTTTGGACTTAACTTGATATTCTTTAAACTAGTTGTATTAACATTTAAGGTATACAGGTTTGAGCTGTTAATGAAATGTAACTAACCTACTAATACATACAGTACTTACTGCTGTTTGTGCCAATATAAAGCTTTTGAGAGTTCAAGAAACTTTACAGACTACAAAAAATGTTTGATCTAAATTGTCATTTCTATGTTTTGCTATTAGCGATTTTTGTTGAATACTAATTTTATTTTTTATATTTATTAGGCTCATAATTACTGAGTTATATTTGGTGTTTTATTTTCAGGATTTTTTATGGTTTACTTAACTTACCAGCTGTCTGGATTATTTTGTTTCATATTTTAAATTGAGTTTAAACTCTAGTCATGGTTTAAACTAACAAACCGCATGTCATGATTCTGCATCTTTTGGTTCTGTTTAAGTTTTCTTGTTGAGTTTTCATTGGTTTTATTTCCATTTTGTGTCATTCTAGATGTTTTCTGGTTGTATTTGAGTTCTTATGTATTTCTTGATTACCCTCTGTTGCCCTCTTGTGTCTCTGTTCCTCTAGCTCCCTTCTAGTTCCTTCTGTCCACACTTGCTCCCAATCAGTTGATTACCTGAGCCTTTCTTCTGTTTGGCATATATACCCCTCCCCTTCAGTTACTGTTCGCTGGATTATCTTCATTCTCTCTTTAACCCATGTGTTTCCCCTTTGTTCTAGTTCCTGTGTTTCTTATTCAGGTATTTTTGGATTAATGCTTCAATTGCCACCATTGGTTATTAAATCTACAGGACACCACCTCCGTCTCTTATTTTGGGTCCTCCGAAAACCTCGAAACAACCTGACAATGAGAAACATGCAGAAATTTGTGCTACTTTAGATGACAGAGAAAGCTCCGTGAAAAAAGTTGGGAATTAATCCTTCAGATTAAAGATAAAGATATTCTGAAACTGATTTGCTGGAAGGACATTAATGTAGTTTGAGTTTAATGTTAAATCATGCAACCTTAAGGTTCTCTGGTTGGCTAACTTATTACCCCCTATAAATATTTCCCTATTGGTCTAAAACAAATATGAAGATCTGTAGATAAAAGTGATAAGTGATTAGCTTTTGCAAAAAAAAATCCCTTAGGACAAAAGCATTTTGAAAAAATTTTAATTTGGAGTTTGTTCCTCCAAAAAAATGTGGTAATGGTTTAATACTTTTGTATAATGGTTTTAGGTCTTTAAAAATGTTTTGTTTTGTATTTTATTTTTGCTAATAAGCTGTCAACGGATAGAAGTGCTGGGATCATTCTAATCATGTGGTTTCTGTTGACAAGCTGTCTGACTGCCCATTTATGTTATGAAAGATAAAACGTTGTTGTTTGTATGTAACTGCACAAAGACCCATGAATAGATTCAGCATACCTGATATTTTACTTTAAATTGATTTTCTGCTTTTTATCTTTTATTCAATTTTTACATGGTGAACCATCACATCAATGTAACACTTTAGAATAAGTAAATAAGACAAACCTTTTTTAAGATGAAGTTGCTCTGAGATATTATTTCTGACTAAAACAGAGTACCGGTAAGTCTTATAACAAAAAGATTGCCTTATATAATTCAGTGTATAAAGTTGGATGTTTCACCTCTTTTCTACTTGATTTTTTGACCAAGTTTAAAACCTTTTACAAAGATTATATACGCAGTATTATTTATTAACAAAAAATAAATTAAAGCTTAAGCTAAAAAGATAAAGATAAGATGAAAAATATGAAGTTGTGTTGCCTTTACTCTGTTAAAATTGTGTGTGTTTGTCTAGTTGTGCTGCTCAGCTTTAGTAAGAATCAAGCAGCTGCTTCTCACCTTTTGCTGTCTGGTCGATCTATGCATAAGTCAGATGAGTCAAAGGTTTCAGCCTAAATCATATTTTTAAAGAAGAGTTAGAGACATCAAAGAACGTCCATCATTACTGTTTATGCAACTTATCGAGTCTTCCCCCTTTTCATTAGCCAAGCTCAATTATATTATGACATTAATTTATTAAATATTAATTTGAAGGTCCTTCCCTGTACTCTACGCCTGAGCGATATACTGTATTGTTCTGTTGCACGTGTGAGCTTAACCAAAAAATAAAAAATAAAAATAAAAATAAATATAAATATATATATATATATATATATATATATATATATATATAT
>NW_015150530.1:319442-350625 GCF_000732505.1 Cyprinodon variegatus
TATATATATATATATATATATATATATATATATATATATATATATATATATATATATATATATATACAAACATACAAAAAGTAAAAGAAAGAAAGTAGAAAAAAGGAAAATAAAGAATAAAAAGGCAAAGAATGAATAAAAAAATAAGCTGTGAACAATTCAAACTGTTTACAAGCTTTAAAGCCACTCTATCGCCTAAGGTAAGCTTGCTTTTACAGTTTCCTGCTGCAACTCTCAATGGAGTATTCCAACTTTTATATAGACAGCATTTCAGCTTTGACTTACACTGCTGCCATACATTCTAGCACCTCTCTATGGACATGACTCATGCAGACTGCTTTGTGTTTCCTTCAATTTTAATTTCAGAGCGAGACTGTCTTTTACAGATGCAGCCATCTAATGTCATTTTCAAGACACTTCTTGGCAGCAGCCTTATGTTTGCTGCTGTCTCTGTCTTAATCTCTCAGAGCTCATAAAAAAAAAACTTCAAACTTTCATGCGTTTTATGGTTCCATACAGTATTTTCAATATGTGCTCTGAAAACACGGCGGTGTTTATAATTATTCCTCCATGTAAGGAGATCGCATGTATGTGTGTGTGTTTAACAGGCGTTGGGATGTTTGTTTTCTATCCCCTTAGGTTCGTTGAAAGTGTGCTTTGTTCATTTTCATTTTTACCTTTTACTTGTGTTTCAAGATGAAGTTGAAAGTCGTTATGCAGCAGGCTTTGCTTCTAGTGTACTCATGTCTGGAGATGAGTTTTAATTAGGAAGGGTGCGATGTAAATATATTGTACAGCAGCGTGTTTTTGTGAATATATATCTTAATTGCAGTTGAGGTGCGATAATGATGCCCTAGTTACTTTTACCTATTGGTTCATATCAGCTGTACTCTTTCTGTTTTTTCTCAACTTCACTTCCTCTGTTAAAGTAACACATTTTGGTGTCAGCTTGTTAGTGCAACCTCCAGCCTACACCTTTACATTTGGATGTGTGAATTTCACTGTACTGCAAAGAAAAAAAAGGAAAACTATTGGTTTGCATCATAATTCTTAAGATGCATACTTTTATTCTGCTTTCTGACACAGGATTAGAATTTAGGCAAACGAATGTTGATAGACAATCCTGGTGAAGTCTGGAACTTAGATAATTAGATATTAAATTTGGTCTAGTACTTGTGTGAGGAATGACAGTTTATGGAAATAGCATCCAAAACAGTCTGCATCCCATAAAAAAGCTGTAACTATCTTAACTAACTATTAATTTTTAATCTATCTTTCCATTTATCCATTATTTATTTGTTTATTCTTTTCATTAGTGTGACCATGCATTCAACGATCCCTCCAATGATACACCTGGTTGTCTTTTATCAGTCAATATATCTTTGTCCATCTTTTGTCTGTCCCCTTAACTTCCGTCCATCCATCCATCCATCCATTCCTCCATCATCCATTCATCATCCATCCATCTATCCCTCATCCATCCATCCATCATCCATCCATCTATCCCTCATCCATCCATCATCCATCCATCAATCTATTCATTCACCCATCATCCATCCAACACCCTAACTCTCTTTACTGTCTGTTGATACACGAAAACAGGAGGTCATCATTAAACTGGATATGCTTTTTCTTATGATCCAAAATAACTTATTGTCTAAGGAGGTCCCCTCATCGTTGTTAGGAACCGTAATAACGGCTTAAAAAGAACAAAGACATTATTCCTTTTGACCTTCCCTATCTTCAAGCATCTCCCAGGCTGATATTTTAGTGGTTTTAATGAAGAAGCAAAACAAGGGGCAAATGCAGATTTGTCTGCTTTTCCTGCTTATTAAAAGGATGTCTGAAGTGATGTGTGTATTTATTTATTTAAGGATCCCCATTAGTCCCTACGAGAGTAGAGAATCCTTTTCCTAGGTTCCATCTTCAAAAATCATCACAATCATTACACACAACAAACTAACACTAGAAACAACATTATTAAAAAAAGACAATCAAAACAAACCAAAGAAAAGCAAAAACATGCCCTATGATGTCCCTATTTAAAGAAACAGAATTTCCTTATTAATTACAGATTTCTTAAGATTCAATTTTAAAGACATGATTTTTTATAAATTTCATATTTTGTGGCAATATATTCCACAGAGAGATAGACCGGAGTTAAAATGTGTTTTTTAATGCAGTAGTTCTTGGAAGAGGCAGAGTCAAAGTCAGATTAACAGCTTGTCTTGTATAAAGCATGTGTCTGCGTTAAGTCGGCTGTAATTTAGAGAAAAGGCTGAGGGGTTTGTTTGAATTCCAGACTTTATGCAGAGACACCAAAGACTACGAACCCAATCTATCTTTGACTTTCATCCATGAATGTCTATGATGTATATTGCTCCACTTGTGACCAAAGAGGTTTTTGTTTGGTACGAGAGTACCATAACCCCCCCATCCACCCCGACCCCGGATATAAAGATTTTATTCAAGGTTTGCCAATGCAAGTGCCCAAAGTGTGCAAAGGTAGTTTGTCTAATTCTCATAGATGATCCGACTCTTTTCTAATCAAACACAAAACCATAGTTTTCTTAGTCCCTCTTTATTGTCTGTTTTCCAGGTGTCAGTGGTATTTCAAGGCAAAGATGACCTCAGAGGACAAAAGAAGGACTGACTATCAGAATGGACATGGTAAATCAGTTTGCCTACCACATGCTTTTTTTAGTTTGGATGGTTAATCTCTTGGTAAGAAGCTATGAAAAGACATCTGCCTAGTGAGGATTTTGCTTTCCTTGGTCTGCCGCTGCAGTCTGCCAGTAAACAGGGAGCAAAAAAGCTGAGAGGCATTCAGTGAGTCACATTTAGTAGCTAGCCACCTGCTCTTTTCTTTGCATTCAATGTGCATGCTGGATGGATCACTTCCCATGTGGATCTGTTCCTGTGCATGGTAAGCTCAGCTCATGTATGAAAGAGTTCACAATGAGATCATGTGGAACTTGAGCAAAGATGAATTTAGTTTCTAATGATGCAGAAAATGTTTTAACTTTTTATTTATTACTGTTGTGGTTAATCTTTGATTTCACCTCCTCCTCAGCTTTCACCTATTAAAGTAAAGTAAAGCCAAAATAATTAACATTTAAACAAAAAAAACATCTTCAAAGTTTTGTGTTCATTTCTATTCATTTAGCTATACTGTGATACCCCATAACTAGCTTTATTAGTCAATAAGAAGAAAACAAGCCAGTTTGTCATTATCTGGGAATGGAGGATGGCAAAACAACAAACTTACCATGACCTGGTTGTCTATCTTAACTGAGAACTCAGGCAAAAAGAACAACATTCAGAGAATCCGCCTTGATGGCAACTCTGGAGAACCTGCTGATATTCACAGCTAAGGTGGGAGAATCTGTCAACAAGACATCAATGACTTGTCTCCCAAACAAACATATTCGGTTATTGGACTTACGATTTTTTCATTAAAACAATGTAGCATACACAGTGAAAGAGGACCACACAGACACTCTATTGGTATTTTCCTCTCCATCACAAAAGTCCTTCTAGTTAATATTGCAATTCCCACTGGCCCAGTTGTAATAGAGAGCCCTGGCCTGGTTCATGACAGCTTTAAGTGACCATTCTCTGTCATGCCGCAGCACCACCAAACTGGAGCGAGTGGTGGTCTGCGTCTCTGAGCAGGACCCTTAAACCCTGATTGCTCCCCGGGTACCCCACCATGGCAGCTCACTGCTGCCCAAGGGGATGGGTTAAATGCATAGGTTCATTTCTCCAATGTGAGATCAATAAATTTCAATTATTTGACCATAATAGTTGGCTCATCTGCTTATTATAATGGAGAGAGAAAACAATCGGAAATGTGGTCTGTATGAAGCAGCCATTTCGGATGTTATCCCAATAAATGGCTGTTATTAGCGGTTATCAGTCCCATAGAATGCCTTCAGACTGTGCCTCCTACCTAACAGTTGGCTCAGTAGGTTATCACCGAATGAATTCTAATCCTATCCCTAAGGTAATTCCTTTTTTACCCGTATAATTATTCTATTTATGTTTAATCTGAACATAATCTTGGTAGTTCTTCCTCTATTGTAAAAACAAAAGATGATCGGCATGTCGCTCATATAAAAAAAAAACCTCCCAAAAAAGTCTTGTATCTTGTCAACTGAGTTGCTTTTAAACACCACATTATATCATTGTAACTGAAACATGATTTTACTTGTAGTAAAGCTTTAAAATGCAGCTTTTTAAAAGAAAGTAGGCTGTAAATAAAGTAGATAAAAAGTATAAAGAAGTAGTCTTAGACTACTTCTTTATACTTTTTATCTACTATTACTAGACTCTAGTAAACTAGCCCCAACCGCCAGCGGCCAAATTCATTTTTGCCTGCGAGTTGGCCTAGCCTCGGTCAATGCCCCTGGCCCTACAACTGGCGGGCCAATCACAATGCAGAGGTATGTTTTGAATTTTTTAGATGCAAAGTGGGCGGGGTTTTGAGGGCGTGACGACAAACCTACAGTACACGACGGAGAAAGCACAACAAGGAAGATGGCAACAACTATTGAAGAGTAGCATTCACTGCAGCAGCAGCAGCTTTCAATGGAGCGCTTCATTGAAAATTAAAGGTTCTCTTCTGCTGCTGTTGTTCGATAAAAGTACGTTTTAAGATAATTTGAGAGTAGAATATTATACTTTAATGCGTCACTATATGGTCCATTTACCGATTTAATGCGTAATTAAAAAAAACAATTGGTCAGAGTGTTGGCCAATAGGCACAGACATGCTTTGAAAAACAACGGGAGCCTGGAGCCATTTTATGGAATTGATAACTGCTAATAACGGCCATTTAATGGAAACAGGTGGTATGAACCTCAGGTTAGGCTTCTTGTTTTAGATGTGTTCCTGCTTAAAACACAGCTGAAACAAATGAACCGCTAATTAGAAAATTCCAGCAGAACTTGGTAGATAGATGGCCAAGGAAGATATTCAGTAGATCTGCCCTAAAATACCTGCAGCTGTGATAAGATAGAAAAGAGAAAGAGAAGAGGGTGAAACATTTGTGTAAACCACACTCATAATTTCTATGAAAAAGTCTGAGAATCTTGTATCATTACCTTCTACAGTGCCATATAAAGCTGCCTCAGTTTATAAACTACTTTGAATAATACTAACTGCGGTTTTATAATTGTGCTAAACTTATTCTGGGGTCTGTTTGACAAAATCTAAAAAACGCACATACATTTTTGAGGATGTAAAGTAACCAAATAGGAAAAGTTCTAGGTGCATGAATGCTTTTTACAAGATACTTTATGCACAAAGTGAAAACAAGGGTAGAAATGTTTGCAAAGTGAGGATAGGAAAAGACAAGTATACAGAAAAAAAAAAAAAAAAAAGGAAAAGGGCAATTGGGTTGAAAGTCACTTTAGAACAGAACAAAGAGGAATGAGGAGTATTTTAAGATTTGGGTCAGAGAGCAAGGACGGTATAAAAAACGGCAAAGGAAAAAAACAAATTTTCAACCTAATTTTAGGAAGAAATACCGTCGATGATGATGCTTTGTTAGGAGCTGCAGGGATTTTACCTCTTTTACTCCGCCGGGTTGTTGTTTTGGGTGTGTTGATCCTGTATTGATCCCAAATGGAAAACAACTACTCTTTTCAATGGCCTCCCTCCTCCGGGAGGTCAGGGTCAAAGGCAGAACAGCAGCAACGGCCAGTAAAACATTTACCTGCTTGTTCAAGGACGCTTTAGCAGGGCGGATGGTTGATTGAAACAGAGACAAAAACTTGTGCCAAGTTAAATGACTGGCTCAGCGCTCAGGGTGCTGCCCTGCTGATTTTCAGCAAAAAGACCTACGCTCTGAAGGGGAGAGGATATCGAACCATGTACTGTAGCTCGATCCCACACTGTTTGTGATCAATACCAATGGTTAAATGTGTCTTTTTCAATCTGAAACTTGTGTCTCAAGTGTGACTAAATGATTGTTTCTGTTGTTTGATTACTGTAATTCCATAGTTTTGTGAAAACAGGCTGATATAGAAAATGTGTTAACACATTTTTTTTCCCAAATAGTTCCTTTTCCAGGAACAAAGACATATGTGGACCCAGATACGTATGAAGACCCCTCACAGGCTATCCATGAATTCACTAAAGAAATCGACCCGTCCAGGATCCGCATTGAGAGGGTGATCGGATCAGGTAGAATCACAGATGGGATGTTTCTGAATAACATTTTCTACGTGGGCAGAAAAGGGTCGTTTCACATCTGCAATGACAACAATGTTTATAGAAGATGATCAGCTCTCTTACTGATATGAGTACAATGAACCTCCTATGTATAAATCACACACAGTGTCTTGTATTTTATTCCACTGTCATTTCTTCACACTGAAGGGATTTTAAATCTTGAATTGATTTAGGGAGCCAAAAAAGGTGTTATTTTTCTATAATACATGTGAGAAAACACATGTAATGAAGTTTAACTGATAAAAGAAGTTATGATGCTGAAGATAAGCTGGAAACTGCAACACTGCCCCCAGGTGGCAGGCTTTGCTACAGGCTCATGGGGGGAATTTTGTCAAGAATATTCATGCCTTTGTTCTTTTACCGTGTTTAAATATGCAAGTGCAATTTCTCTTTAAAGCTGGCCAAACCGACAATGACTTATTTAGGGTTTAGGGAGGGTTTCCACGGAAAGTTTTCAAAGGAGTGCCGCAAATGCCGATCACATGCACTCTTCAAATGACAAACATTGAATTACTTTATTTATTTATAGTGCTGATTTAATTGATCCCAATTGTATCGATATACTTTCCAGCTGGCATTAAAAATATATCTAGAACAATTCATTCATAGAGAATCGATAAACGGTAAAAGTAATCAATAAAAGAAATAGAAACAGTAAAGGAGGTAATATCTGTGTCATATTAAGCTATAGCAGAATTTTGTGTTGAGGATTTATATCTTTATATTCATGTGTATTATGTGCTTTTTGTTTTTTGGAGAAAAAAGCAGAAAGACATCAATGAAATCAAAATTGTATAAATAAATGCATTTTGTGGCTGATTGAAGCTTTTCAATCAGCTGTAAAATGTATACTGTCTTAAATTTATATTCATAGGAAACATTGAAATAGCCTCAAAGCCTGGATTTAGATTAAAGTTCAAGCAAATGATTCAGTGTAATCACCATTGAAATGCTGGAAACTAGATTGTGTGTGTGTGTGTGTTTTGTCTTGCAGGGGAATTTGGTGAGGTGTGCAGCGGCCGTTTGAGAACACCTGGGAAAAAGGAGATTGCGGTAGCAATAAAGACTCTAAAAGGCGGTTACGTAGAGCGTCAGCGGCGGGACTTCCTGCGCGAGGCATCAATCATGGGCCAGTTTGATCACCCCAACATTATCAGGCTGGAAGGAGTGGTCACAAAAAGTAAGAGGGCGTTGATACTCTTGTTTTTGGACTTAAACAAAAAAAACAGGTTGTTTCAAAAACAGAAATCTATATTTTATACTGTCCCACTGTTGCTTTGTTTTTTACAGTAGATATTTGTTGCAGCATCTTTTATTTGCAGGGCTTTTTGCAACTTTATTCAACTAATTAAACTTTGGGTAGGCTATATTTGTGATTCTATAAAAGCCTTTAAAAAGTTTTCACACTTTTATTTTATCCATTTTCTCCACATTATAGCAACAAACTACCAGCTTTGCTCATCAAAAGCACCAAATTTTTACCCATAATTCTTTGCAAAGAGCTAATTTAGTCAGAATTTATGAAGATCATTTCCATCTCTCATCCATACCTGCTCACGATTTGTTCAGGAAGACTCTCCACGGGTCATTATGTAAGAGGATGTTCTTCCCTTTTGCTTTTAATTCACTCCATTCCCTGAGTATATTGTTTTTAGTGTGACCCGCAGTGTTAGTGTTCTACACATACTTCTGGTTGAAGGTAAAAAAAACAAAAGTTTTTATTTAATTTCAGTACAGCATTTTCTTCCACATTTTCAGATTTAAAAGGGTAAAGTAAAGTATTTGCATAGAACTTTCCGCAGCAAGGCAATTCAAAACGCTTTATATCATAAAAACATGAGAACAAATGTGAAGCAAAAACACAGAAAATCACCAAAACCACAGAATCATCACATATAATCATAAAAATCATCAACCAGATAGAATTGATAATCATAGGGAGATAAAATTTTCTATTTTGGCTGTTGCAGTTTTCTGGGATTTTTTTTTTTTTTTTTGCAGATTAAAGGTGCATACATCTGGAAGGTGCTTTTTCAATGTTTGGTTCTGGTCCAGGGGATATAAACTAGACTGAAACCAGAAGATTATTCAGGAAGGTTGATAAAATGATAGTAACTCTTTATTTGTATTGTGGTGCTAAACCATTTAGAAATTCAACAACTAATTGAAATATTTTAAAGCCTATTATCTGAGCCAATTTTTTTTCAATCCTGGTCCTTGAGGCAGCCTCCTCTGCATGTCTTGGATGTTTTCCAGATTTCCCACAGCTGATATCAATTGATAGTAGATTAACAGGCTTTGCTGGACTGCAATCATCTGAATCAGTCATGTTGAAGCAGACAAAACCTCTAAAACATGCAGGGTATTGTTCCTCCAGGGCCAGGTTTAAAAAAAAAACACTTCTGTGAGCTACAGATAACCAGTGTAAGCATTTTAAAACCAGGATGATGTGCTCGATTTTTCTAGTCTTGGTGAGAACACAAGCAGCAGTATTTTGGATCAGCTGCTGTTGTTTCTGATTTTTATTTTTTTTTCTGGCAGACCCATCAATGACTTTAAACCTATAGTGAACTAAAGCTTGTTCTAGCTTTATAAACAACAGCTCAGCAAAGTTAGTAGACTGTACCATGCATTTCCTCTTGTCAGCTTATCTTTACTCAACAGTAAACATTTAAAAATGATCAAAAATAATGAACAAAACAAATGTTTTGCTGACATTTGCCCGACCTGTACCTCTGCTCATCTCTGTTTGGAAAGCTTGAGTTTTCTCCAGCATTTAGCAACTTAACATGGCAGGCTCACAGCAGGGGTGTTCTTTGTTCCAGCAATGTGCACATCTGCAAAGCAATCCTCCTCCAGCCTTTCAAGCCTATCCAAGCATCTGAAAATTCCTAACAACTCAAAGAGAAATGTTGCAAACAGTCTGTATTGGAGCAATTTGGTTCTGAATATCAACCATCCCATTGCAACCAGTTAGCCCCTGGTCAGCAGCATTTGGTGCCTGGAGAGAAAGGCAGACTGTTGCTTTGTCCTCAAGGCACTGTGGGGGGGAAAGGCACACTTCTGTAGGAGTGTCTTATGAAACTTCCTTCGCCAGGCAAATCTTTATCTTCCTGAAACAATGGTGGTGTTTAATATAAAGCATAGGAGTGTAAATAATAATCGTTTTGTATCGATGCATCAATCCAACAGCCGAACGATCTGATGCATCGACACGTGCGCAAGAGAATCGATTCGGTTTTTTTATTTTTTTTTTATTCCTCCAGTGTTTTTTCATCTATTTGCTCCTGGACGTAATTCTGACTCCCGTGCTGCGGTGGCGCTCAACCTATTTTGCCCTCCTCCTTTAGCCACTACCCTCTTTCCACTTGCACACACACTTGCGTAAACACAGAGACATTATTATTTATCAGTCAATGAGGTTTTCATAGGTCTAGGTGGAGTACAACTTTGCTACTTCTGTTATTTGCTGTTGTTTCTCAAATAAAATGCAAAACGATATAACAGCTTTCATTGATTTATTTCAAATTTGAAACATTGTCTAACCCAGTGGTTCCCAAAGATTTTCTTCTGGGCCCCCCTTTGGATTACTATAAAATTTCCATGCCCCCGATTTTATGGTTGAGTTGGTGGGATGCAGCCATTTTATTTGCATTCTGTAAATTTGGGCATTGCATCCTTTTTGGGTTCGGTATGGATGACTTATTAAAAAAAATAAATGTAGATTGTAATAAAATAAATAACCATCATTAGCAAATTCCTGTGAAAACTATCCACACACCATGAAAGGTGTTTTCAGTGCAGTAACATACAGGAGGCGTCCTGGATTACCCCCTCCCTCTGTGTTTATCTAACCAATGAGTGTATAAAAAACATTTTAAGTAGTGAGAAAATAAAAAAGCTGGTCAGACAGAAAGCACATAAACAAGTATCCCTATTGCAATCAACAATCAGGGGGCACAAGCAGCCAATTAAGTAAAAGTAATAGAGAAGTTATTTAAGGCGCAGTTGACAGATAAATCGCTTTTAATTCGAAAAACAAAACAATTCATTAAATGGCTTTTCCTCAAAAAAACATTTGTCAAGGTAAAATCAATGGTGGGTTTTGCTTTACTTGACATATTTGTTTTTCCTTACATCTGGGAATCTGACTTGCATGTTTGTGTTAGTTTATGTTCCCCTGTTTGCTTTGAGCAGAAATCCATTGTATCCCCAAAAGATGTGTGAAAAAACTGTGAGAAAGTGAAAAAGAGGGTGAGGGGACGACTGCAAACTTGTTAACGAGCTTTGTTTTACTGGGCTTACCAGGCGCAACATATGGTTGTATTTACAGGGGGTGTATAAACTGAGACATCGCTGTGAATATAAATGTGTCCCCTGAAGGGTTTCAGCATCTCTCTGCATGCAGATAGAGGACAATCTCCAGCTCTGACCCTGCTGATAAAGACTCTACTGATAAAGGCTTTAAAAGGCAAAGATGGGCATTATTAAATTAGAGCTGCTTGTTGGCATTATTTCAACCATAGATTTCAATGTGAGTTTGATGATCTATTAAGTTAGCTGAGTAGGGATTAAAACCCTCTATACAGCAATATGATAAGTCTTGTAATAAAAGGCTTCTAAATGTATTTATCATGTGTGAAGGTTAAATATATGACAGATTTGATTTGCTTTTTTAAAGTTTTAAAGTTCGGCACCCTTACATGTAAATAGTCTGTTTTTGTGTCATAATAAAAAAAAAATGCACATTTGGTAATACTGGGTCATGACCCACACTGTGGCAGAATGAAAAAACTTTTTTATGACAGTCACTCAGGAGAGTAGTCATACTAATTAAATGCTTTTTTTATATCTCATTAAAACCACAGTCTACCATATATTTTAGCTGAATTGTAAATCTTAGACCATCACAAGACATTGAATAACTAAGTAATGCAAAGGAAACTATCTCTTTGTAAAAACTGTCATTTATTCTGAATAGAACTGCAAGAATGAGGGGTTTAATTAAAAGTTGCAATATTATTTTACAATAAGGCGACCCTGCTTTTTAATCAGGTAATTCTGATAGCATATGGTTGAACTGGATTTTATCCAAAGATGTCAGAACAAAGGCGGTTTTACCACTTCAAATCACACTACTTCAGATTTTCAAGCATTTTCCAAACGTATTATATTCCTTTGAGCTCAAAAGAATCCAAAACTTTAAAGTTGGCCAAGAAAAGTTTAATCTTTGTGATGATGGTGTTCAGTGAGTACGAATTTTGCAAGGCCGAAAAATTTGGCAAAAGAATAAGTTTATAATATCTTAATCTGAGCCATACTGGTAGATGAAATGTTGAAAGTATCCCGTAGGTTAAGGGTTTTACTTTTCCTTAAACTGAAAAGATTTAATGGAATGAGACATTGTGTTTTACACCAGTCTTCAACTTTTATGTTGAAGGTGATGCAAGTCATTCGTTTAGCATTATTAATGCAAAAGGCAAACAAAAGTGCTTTGTTGTGAATTAAAGGAAAATAAAAATTAAGGAATGATCTTCATCTTGTCTTTGTAATTGCACATAACAGAAAATGTGTTTTCTGTATTTAGGGAGCATCTTTTAGAACACAAGTCACCAAAACTCCTAAATCTTAATACCTGAATGGAAAATGAACCCTGAGAAATGCTGAGAGTGTGATGACAGATAACCACTAGACCAGGGGTAACCAATTACAAATCAGTAAAAATTGGGTTCGAATACAGAAAATCATCAACCAGTAAAGGTCTCGAGAGATTTTTTATTATGATCTGTTATTTTAAACAGAATTTAACTCTGAAATAAAAAGCAAGTTTTAATGCATCTATGTTATACATTGAAATTTTAAATAAAAAAAAATATTTAAAAAAATCTTGAGAGTTTATTGAAGTGGAGAACAATCATTCATTGTGATATATAGACACTTTCCTGATTCACATATTTTATAAAACACCTGAACCTAAACCTTTTTGGGGGGTTTTCTGGCTTAATGAGCGCAGTGGCCTTTAGGCTGCCCTGCAAGGCTTTAAACCTGGGTTTGAATGGCGACAAAGCCATTCTCAAGCACATATCAAGGTGCTCATTTTGAGCCTGGATCCATATTTATTTTTGATTACGTTCATGGTGGAGAATCCTGCTTCACAGCAGCAGGTTGAGACAAACATACTTTAAATGCACAGGGTCGTCTTTGAGCACCATTTAACTTTTCTTTACCAGTTCACTGCAGCTTCTTCCAGCAGTCCACACTTTCTCTGTTCTCTTTTTCTCATCATCTTCTCCTTCGTACCATCGCTCGGCTTGCCACAGGTTTGCCTGCTGTGTTTAGAATACGGCTTTACCATATAAACAGGAAAAGCAGCGCAAGTGAAGTTATACACTGTCGTTGGACAACATGTGATAATTAATACATTTTTAAAATCAGGTTGGGTCCAGATTAGGCAGCAGGTTGGTCCAGACCTCGGTCCGCTAATCCTTGACCTCTGCAGTAGACCGATCGTGGATCAGATGGAAAGGAAAATTATTCAAATAATTTAAAATACAGAAATTAAAGGAATAAAATAGCTTAAAAGTGAAATATCTTCAAAGCTGGGTGATCAGAAGATACTAACTTGTAGAAGGCAATTAAAAAAATTACACATCCAGGTGTATATATTATCCTATATAGCTTAGCGTTCCCTTTCACATAGATCCAATACGAAATAGGGAAATGATCCTGTAAATGTAATAACTGGTTGTGTGTGGCATTGTTATTTCTAATGTCTATTTACATCATTGTTGTGGAATTCTATCACTCATTCTTCACAGAATTGTTATACTTGACATGAATCGCCTTTTTTTTTATACAGATACATAACTGTGGTCTAAATGGAGTCATGATGTAGACATGGCTATTTTTTTTTTTTTTTTGTATTTTCAAGCCATTGAAATGTGGGCCTGTTTATATCCTTTGGGTAATTGGGGAAAAAAAAAGAAAATGTGCTTGGAGTCAAAGTCATAAACTAATGATCCGACATTCTCCTTTAGGATTTTCTGCCTGAGAGAGAAATTCATGGGTCCATTAATCACTGAAAACCATGCAGTACAAACCCTGAAGCAACACAGCAAACCCAGACCATCACACTTCTGTCACTATGTCTGACTGTTGGCATTATGTTCTTTAAAAGCGGCCCACACCTTCTGAATTTTATTACCAGGTGTAGTAAATAACTTTTTTTGCCGTCTAAAATTTCTGTAAATTAACTAGCTAAGCTGATGTGGGGAGAAAACTGTTCTGGTGGGGCAGGTTCAGCTCCTTCACTGTCTCATGGTCAGATTATTGAATATTTTCCTGAAACATCAATGAACATCAAGATGTTGACAAATTTGAGATGGGCCATTGTTTCTGTTTTTTTTTTTTTTTGCTAATTTTTATGGTTTCTTTTTTTATTATTGAATAATTAACACTGATTTTTTAAAAGGTTCTGTTTAATAGATCAGATAATGGTTTCAGAAAAGCTTATCTGATTGACCTCCCGACCCAGAAAAAACAATGCAGTAATTCTGTACATTTTTACTTCCGTTTCCTGGGATAGCTTTATAATAATCACTCTGAAACCACAATTTTATTTTGTTGAGCTTTTTCTTGAACTTCTTTGAATTTTAATAACTTTTCTAAAAGTATAGCCTGGGGGATTTTATACGCTCATTTATTGTAAAAACAGCAGCAAGATCAAGATAAATCCATCAGTGCCTTAAAGCATAGCCCCACTACTGTCATTAAGGAGGAGGTGTTTTATTCTAAAGATTTATTATCTTCATCTGCGAGTGGAGGAGAAAAAGTTCTAAGAGCAAACGGATTCCCAAAACTGTCTGTGAAATTTGCACTCGCAGCACACTACGCACATCAAATCATGCAATCTAAAGCCTTTTGTGTTTGTCAGTGGGGCATCACATTGAATTTATTTTGGGTAAACTCTCCCCGTCCGCCTGTCTGCCTAGTTTGTCTTTTCTTCATTCTCTATCACTTCCTCCATCTGCTGTTGTTCTTCGGAGACTAATTATGGAGAGTATTGTGCTGTGACTGAATGCCATACCTGCTTTGAAAAAAACAGGTGACATATTAGATTGCGATAAACAGGTGCGTTTGTTTTTGTTCAGGTAGCCGCACTGCTTAACTCTATATTGTTTCCAGATCTTTCCAATTAGCTCAGGAAAATCTAAGCTTGATCAAATTATTTCTTTTCGGTCCCGACTGGATTTGGTGGCGAGAGAGCATCAGCAGATTTAGGATGTCTGTGATATGATATTGCAAATTAAAAAGCCAGAAACTGTGACTCCAATGCCTCAAGCAAGGTGTGATTCCACAGAACAGCACACTTTCAAACCATCCAGGATTACACTTCTATTTTCCCCTGACAAGCGTGAGACTTATTTAGCTTTCATTTCTGTCCAAATAAAAAAAAAAATGCATTTTTTTGTTCCCCTCTGCAAGAACACGCTAAAAGGATTACCTCATGATTTACAAAAGACAACATTAGATTAGTCCTTTCCAGTGAATATAGTGACACGCTGTGCAGCCAGTATGACTTGGAAGACGCAGCAAGGGATGTGTCATTGGCGCTTTGCAGGAATAAAAAAACAACAAAGACACGATGCTGTTCAAAAGCCCATGCTTTCACCATCTGTTTTCTAAATTATGCTGTGTTTTGGATCTGGTGCATGTTTCATTATGAACAGCTTAAAAAAATGGCTTTGTGTTAGTTAAAGATACCATGGGTATGTTGACCTGTCATGCATTTATCTAGTCATACTCCCAGTTTTCATCTGTCTTTAATCAATTAATAAGCAACTTTGAGATAAGTCCAAAACTTTTTCCGAGTGAGCTTATGATGAGGCAACAGTTGTTTTAAATCTTAGAGGTTCAGCTGTTGCTTAATCAGCAGCCAACAATTACAGCTCACTTAGAAAATTTTTACCTTGGGTTTTTTTAATTGTAGAAATGTGGAATTTTAGATTGGATTCATTACAGTTAAGGATCGGATTAGGGAAGGATAGGATTCGAAGAAAACAGGCTCCAGTCAATGGATTACCAAACGAGCTATGGCGCAGAGCCACCCAGACTGTCCCCGATGCAGAAACCTCAGCGAGCAGGCAGGAATCCGATCCAGGTCAGGGATACAGATCAGACAGGAACAGTTCTGGAATCCAGGAGTCTGCAGCTCATTGAGGGGTTTCCAATCCACACAAGTTAATGAGTCGATGCATTCAACAGCTTTTCCTTAGATAGAAAACTTTGAACCAATCTGACGGTATGATCTGGTTGAATTGTCTCCGTAAAGTGACCTGAGATCACATGTGCTGTGGATTGGCGCTATATGAATAAACTGAATTGAACTGTTCTGTGATGAACGTAACATTGTAGTGTATTTAATTAGCACTGTCAGGCTCTTATCTTCCAATCGTAATAAGCTTTATATAACTATAAAGTAAATCTCTTATACTTGTGAAAATTGTTTTATGATTTCATTGCAATTTATGGCAATAAAGTAGATGCAAAACATGCAGTAGGTAAACACGCAAACTCATACAAACTTTAATGCATAAAACAGCTAACTATTGCTTTCTCTGCTCGACAAAGCTAGTTTTAATTAAAAGCAGTATCTCCGAGATCTGTCTTAACAAACCCTAACACTGAAGTTGAGGTCAGATTTATTATAAAGCACGCATTCAGATTAATTGTTTGGCCGCTTGCCTTTGTTCAAATAACATAAAGTTGGGGGAGCTGGTATAGTAAAGCAGATCATAATAAAAATGGAAAAGGAAACTGAGCAAAAAGGCATCGAACTGGTTATCATTAAATTAGAGACAAAACGAAAGCATGAATGGATCTGACCTTTGTCATGGTGAATTTTTCTAAAAAATTAATGCAAATATAAAGATATCACACTATTTGCACTATATAAACCACGAAGGAAAGAGCATCAGGAAAGCGGATTGCAATATATTATTACATTAAATGTATTATGGTTGGCCAGCATTTTTAAAAACCTTTAAAATAATGTGCAACTATGCATTAAGGCAAGAAGAAGGGGGCTACTGTTAAAGAAAAAGTCCCCATGGTGAACTGATTAAAATCTGTGCTCTTAATGTGGGAGTACCTGAGTTCAAATTCCAGTTGTGTCATGAAAGGCATCTGCTGTAAAAATTTTGCTAAGTCTTTGGGGAGTGGCGGCCTAGTGGTTGGGGTATAGAGCTTGGAATCCTGAGGTTGTGAGTTTGAAATCCACTCCCACAGACTGCCACTCTGGGTCTCTGCTTCACAAAGGTAGGCAGCAGCTTTACAAAGCCATGATGACAATTATTTTACATCCAAGTAGTATGCAGTTCTTCATATATACACAGATATACATTTCAAATACAATATCGGTGTGGTATCTGTATTGGGGCCAAAAAGTAGCATTGACGCAGCACTAATTATTAGTCTGAACGACTTGTTGTGGCAATCCCCAAATATGGGACCAACCAAAAGGACACACACAGGATACTTGAAAAAGAAAAGTGAATTGCATCTGTGAGTACTGTTTAGTTCTTATCAGGAACCGGAGCTTTGAAAAACTGTCTCTGTTTCATAGTAGATAATAATCTACTCTGCTGAGATTTCGGAATGATTGCTATTCAAACTCAAACAAAAAAATGTATCTCAGTAAGATGAGAAATGAAGAGAAGTATTATTATTATTATTTTTTTTTTATTATTATTATTATTGAGTGCTTTAAATATGTTACTTTTACACTGTCCCTAATACTGAAACCTCACTTGTCAGATACATTATCCAACTAAACTTACCGTATTAAAGACTGAGGTGTGACAATTTTTGTAAAACTACAGATTCAGTATTTAGTCCAAATGTAACTTCCTAAGCAATTAATCCTGCATCTGATCAAAGGTCATAAAATTAAGGTAATTAGGACTAATTTGTCTTATTTGGAATAAAACAGATGTGAAATAGCATCTTGTATGAGTCCATCTAACTCCCTTTTCCTTACATGAACACATCTAAAAGCTGCAGAGATTTTTGAAGATATTTTACTGTCACCCAATAATTACTTTTCAACACATTTTTGCTGTAATATCTAAGGTGTTTTATTACTAGAGTGGCAAAGGTTAATATTGGATTTCCTCATTTTTTATTTTTTAACTTTGATGAGCATGTTGATCTGTATAATGCATCTAATGTGTGAATAATGCTAGTGGAGCTATCTGTCAGATTCATCTCTTTAGCTAAAGCTGACCTTGTCAACAAACTGGTGACTTCTTTTATTCGTCTTGCTACTGCTTTAGCCAAACAGGGATTATAAGTAAATAGTAATGATGCTTTACAATATTACATCTTGACATCTCAATGTTCTACACTTTTTAGGTAACTTTAAATAGAATTATGAAACCAGGATCTATGATGATTAGTTTAATCCTTACCAGCAAACAGACATTGACAGTTGTCTTTTACTAAAACACTCTATTATTAACACCATTAGGATTTCATTTTCAAAGCAGCCCGTTTGGAGCTCCTTCTGAACTGTTTTGTATTCAACATAGACTAAATAATTGATCTGTTCCTGTGTTGCAGGCTGAACATTTAAAAGGAGAAAAAAAGGAACTTTAGCTTAATTTCTCTTTCTAAGGACTCAAGTGCAGTATTTTTCCAGCAGGGAATTTGTCCGTGAATGTTAGAGACTACTGTGCCTCATAAGTGTTAACCAGATGACTGTTCTGATTTATTTACAGCAAACATTGCAATTCTTGTTTACAGAATATATGTCCTGACATATTGTGGGTTGTTAACCACTCTGCCTTCTGCATCTGCCTTAGTTGATAGCAAATGAAGTTTGAAAAGGAAAGAAAAATCTGATTAATAGGGTTAACAGGATGTGTGTTTTTCCTGTGTGTTTGCAGGCAGGCCTGTGATGATCGTCGTGGAGTACATGGAAAATGGATCACTGGACTCATTCCTTAGAGTGAGTGTTCAACATATTACGATTATGTCCTCATGAGTATGGCCTTAGCCATAAATATATTTTAGTACCTTCAGCCTATCTTTGTGCCAACATCATGATAATACCTTGCTTGCAGACTCATGAATAATGGAATATATTTGCTGGAGCATATTGTCATGTCATTTTATAGCTAACATAATTCTTAGTAAACCACTTTCTTATTGTTTGTTCTTTTGATATAAAAAGTACCTTGAAAAATTATTCATGCCTGCTGATCTCTTTCACATTTTCCCCAAAGCAACCACAAGCTGCAATGTACCCCATTTGAATTGTCTGTCATAAACCCACGCAAACTAGTGCACATTGGTGAAGTGAAAGAAATTTACTAAACTGTTTTTAATGGATTTTCACAAATGGAAATTAAAAAAGTGTCTTGAATTTGTATTCACCCCCCTTTACTCAAAAACTTTAAAATAAGCTCCAGTGTAACTTATTTCTTTCAGGATTCACTATTTTTGGAGTTTTTTTTATATAATTAAGTATCAATTTGGCTTCTTTATGAAGGCCTCAAGGACAATTGTAGAGAATTACAGTGAGCCAAGAGACCGAAGACCTCACTGGACAAGCCAGGATAATATTGTGGAGAGGTTTAAAGCAACAGATAGATTGTGTAAAAGTATAAAAACTTTCAGCATCTAACAGAACACTGTTCAATCCACCCAAGCATAGAAAGAGTTTGACATATTACAAATGTACCATTACATGGCAGTCCTCTTAAAACTGACAAAGCCGGTAGAGCATACATCAGAGAACGATCTTAGCTGCTCATGATAACTTTGGAGGAGTTGCAGAAATCTACAGCTCCGGTGTGGGAATTTGTTGCTTCTTTTTGTTCCGAGTGAGTGACAAAAAAAGGCAAAGTCTCTCGCAGTGTCCTTGAACCTTAGTGATAGCAGCTTTATGCTTTAGAATTGCAATGAGAATGAATTGTTTTCCTTCACTTCAAAGGTATGCATTACCTTATGGGTGCCTAAGTCCAGTCCTCAAAGGCAAACACCTGCAGTTTTTAGATTTATCCCTTCCCCAATACACCTGTGTCTCAATCCCAGGCCCCCTGATGGGGTGAATGACATGCTGAAGGACCTCAGTTGTTAGATTCAGCTGTGTAGCAGAGCTGCAACTAAATTATGCAGGATGGTAGCCGTCGAGGACTGGATGTGGGCACCCCTGCATCACCCCATGTTGGTCTATGCAGTACATTCTAAATAAAGACTGGGATAAATTCCAGGAGTTTCTTTCTCTCTTTTAATTCTCGGAATGTGTCCAATTTTTCTTTGGCAGCAACACGACGGTCACTTCACTGTCATCCAGCTGGTCGGCATGCTGCGTGGCATCGCCTCAGGCATGAAGTATCTGTCAGACATGGGCTACGTTCACAGAGACCTGGCAGCCAGAAACATCCTTGTCAACAGCAATCTAGTATGCAAAGTGTCAGACTTCGGCCTGTCCCGAGTGCTGGAGGACGACCCTGAGGCTGCTTACACCACAACGGTACCTGTGGCACAACAAAACAGAAAAAAGACATTCATGAATTATTGCACCGAAAATCTTAAATCTTGTATTCCTCTCTATTGGTTATTTCAGTGGATCTGAGGACATAAACCTCAAATAGATAGCATTTAAAGCTGAATAACATTTGTTAAATTCATTATTTGTGTTCTTTATTTCCACAAGCATACATTAATGCTTATCTTTTGCTAAAATAACCAGAAAATGCTTCTGTCTTGATAATTTTACCTAAATCCAGAATTAAGATCCTAAAATCAAAAGGTGAACCTTAATGCAAAGTTTTTTTTATGTAGTTTGTTTCTTGTTTGGGAATCTTATTATTTAGCCAAACTAAAATTTCATAGTATAAACGTTATAAAACAACATCCATATGAATGTATATATTTTATTTTAAAAGAAAACGCCTTTGTCTTAGCTTTTTTTATATCTTGTAAAGTGATATAAAATTGGTTTTATGAAGAAATGATAGTATGATATGATGTATTGGAACATTACACAATAAGATCCATATAATGTGCTGAAATCAAACGTATGTACCGGTAAGCTGTGACACAATGCAACGCACTGCAAGCAATATAGTGAAATCTAACACAAATAGTAATTAGATTATAATGATTTTTAAATGGCTTGTGTTTCCAATACACATATTTGATGCCTTAAAAATTTAACTACCGGTAGTCCAAAAATTAGAGTGGAAATGAATTTAAGTTCAGATTCCAGTTATAGGTCAAACTACAAAAGCACTCGCATCGCTCCAACATTCACCAAGTAGCTATCTTCCCCCGCCATATTGTGACTTCCACCTTAAGTAAATATCTGTAGTCACAGAATTTCCTGGATCCAGATGGTGATCTGGATCATAATCAAGGTTGGATCATGTTTCTAGTCACAATATGTTTCTTCTCTGAAAATCACAGCAAAATTCATCCATAACTTTATTATTAATTATAGATAATTATCTTTTATTAACGGACAAACAGACAAACCATGTACAATGAATGCATAACCTTCTAGACGGAGGGTTTTTGTAATTCACTTTTTATTGGTTTTTATGCAAATAAATGAAGTAAAGACAAACACTGAACATCTACAATGGAACAGGGGGGACTACAGATACTGTAGATATTGACTAACATAGCTATACTCTATACAGTATGTAAAAAACGAAATATATATATATATAAAACTATAAGTGTTTGTACCTCACTGAATGTTAAATAAAAAGAGAAAAGTAAAGAAAGAAAACAGAAAAGCAGAAAAACTGAAAAGAAAAACCAAGATTTTACTGTAGAATTTCTAAGTAAGCCCCCCAAATTTTCATAAAGACATCCTCTTTATCTATCATTCTATAACATAACTTCAAATTAAGAGGCAATCTTACAGTAGACATCTCATTTCTAGATGGAGGTTTTAATAAAATGTTGCCTTCTTTAGACATAAGGAAACTATAAATGATATATAAAAATGTACAGATCAATGACTTTACGTATCGGAGATTGTAACAGTCAATTGAAATGGCACAATTCATTCTTGCAAGAATGAGAAGATAGAAAAAAAGGCCAACCGGTGTCTGAGACTGAGATTTCACTCCTATAGCTCCCATGTTATCTAAATGGGTCACAAGGAAATAAGCAAACTAATCACTGTAATTGAGACCATAATAATGTTTTGTTGATACACCCATGCAGACAGAAATGTAAAAAAAAAATGCATAGAAGAAAGAAAAATGAACACCCTTAGAGAAAATCCTTACTAATATGACATGCCCTTTAAAGTCTGAGTACAATTATAAAAATTTTTATAAGATTGAAAGGTATAGTATTTAGATAAAGTGCGGCTTGTGCCAAAGCCAGGCACGGACTGGTAATCTGTGATACCGGCCATGTGCCCGGTGGGCTGGTACTAAATTCAGCGTGTGAGGGCCGGCCCAAATTAAATCATACTGGCCCCAACGCTTAATCTCCTGCCAAAACACCTACCTGTGAGACAGTAATGTTACCTACCTAAATGATGCATGCAATATATATATAGCCCTTCCTTCTCTTAAACATCCTTGTGACGGTTGGCATATTGTGTCCATCTATCCATCTTCTTCCGCTTATTCGGGGTCGGGTCGCGGGAGTAGCAGCTTCAGTAGGGAGGCCGAGACGTCGCTCTCCCCAGCCACTTGGGCCAGCTTCTCCGGGGGAATCCCAAGGCGCTCCCAGGCCAGCCGAGAAACATAGTCCCTCCAGCGTGTCCTGGGCCTCCTCCTTTGGTGGGACATGCCTGGAACACCTCACCAGGGAAACGTCCAGGAGGCATCCAAATCAGATGCTCGAGCCACCTCAACTGGCTGCTCTCGATGTGGAGAAGCAGCGGCTCTATTCTGAGTCATCCCCGGATGGCATATTGTTGAATTTTCTATTTCTTCAAGCTGTAAAATCCTTTGGACAAACTAAATTATAATAAATTAAAGCATAAAAATGCTTTCTTTAAACCAAACTACGATGTTCTTCTCATATATGGCGAATTTATGTTTGAATATTTTGAAAAAAATATGTTGCGGTGCATGATGGGGTTTTGCATTTAAAGGCTGAATGCTTATACACCGCTGAGCTTTCATATATTCATTCTTGAAGTGAAGAAGGTGGCGGTGTAGATGGAAAAATGTCAGGGCTGAAAGTCGTTCCCAGTCCGAGCCTGGCCAAAGCTGTTTATGTTTAGTTACATATAGATATTTTGAATTAGACTCTAGACTTCTCTGCCAAAAAGACAGTGTCTCTGATATCTTACCATTTATTATTTCATGCTTTGTATTGAGGCTTTCGTGCAAAGGAATGTTGTTTATGGCTCAGAGCAGAGCCCTCTGTTCTACCAGTCCGTGGTTGAACCCCAAAGAGGGGAAATGAAAGGTAAAGGTAAAAAGACAGGATAAAATCTCAGGCTAAAAGAGGAGGTTCAGAATATTGAGCTTTTTGGTTGGCAGTGTTAAAGGTTATTGGTTCGGTATTTTTGTGCCTAGGTGTGTTTTAAATTCTCACAGGATGTGGTCCATTTCGAAGGTATTACTTTTTAATTTTCAGCCTTAGTGGTTAGGCACTTTCACTTTGGAAAAATAACATGAATCCTAGGTGAGCAATCCTATGTGGAACCAACCCTCTGAATTTAAGCTATAAAAACTATAACCACTGATTCAGACCTCTTCAGTACAATCCTACTGAAAATGCTTTTAAGATGTGAGCTCTTTACTCCAGGGAATAATATTTGAACCACTCACAGCCGCCAAGGAACATTTAGGATCTTTAAACCTGTGCAGTTTCAGAGCCATTTGGTTAATGAGACTTTAAGTTAAAATAGGATTTCATACCTTTCTAAAACTAAAGCTGAAGCGATGAGCTTTAATGATATAGTTTTATTTCTTTCTGCAGCAAGTACCACAAGGAGAGGGATGATTCAGTTTTTTCAATGTTAATAAGCATATATTTGAGAGAGGTTAGTTTTGATGGAAATTTAAGGAGATTAAGCACAGAAAACATGTCTTCTTTTTTTATTGTAACATGCAAGGCCTCACTTTTGTAGCTTTAATCTTTAGAGGTGCAAATAATGTAAAAAAATAATTCTATTGTGTTGGACAACATACAACATAAAGTGGGGTTATTTATAACCAATAAATTAGTTGTAGCTATATTGTAGCAGTTTTGTGAAGAATTTTGTCCCTGCAGAAGTAAATGCGCCATATGGAATCTAGAGATATAAAACCACCATTGTCAAGTTTTGAAAGCTGGTATTTGAAAAAAATAAAAAAGTAGGGCATTTTGCAGCAAATAAATTCCAAGGCAAAAAAAGAAAGACAAAAACGGATGTGTTAATATGTATCAAGACCTTCGTTGTCTTCAAAACACTAAATTCTGTCTGACTGCATCCCATGTTCTGCGCTTGCATATCTTAGAAGATAGGTGCATGTCTTTTTTCGTTAGATGTCTTAAGGGGTCTTAATTTGCGCAAATGTCTTAAGAGGTCCTGATTTCTCGTAGTCAAACATCTCAAGATGTATTGAGACACTTTGGGTATTCATTTAAACTGTAATTGCTGGGCCATTGGTGATTTCACAATTGTTTTTTTTTGTGTATCAAATCTTTTATCTGTTATTTTGAGCAACACACAGAGCTATTCTAACTTTAATGTATTCAACCTACTTGACCCTACTTGCACAATACGGTAATGGATGGTTATGAAATTCTCTATATCAAAGCATGAGTCAAATATGAGATAATGTTCTAAGGCAGGGTTCTTTAAAGTTTTCCAGGCCAAGGACCCCCAAACTGATGGCGAGATGAAGCGGGGACCCCCTAATTATATTATATATATTGTGTTGTATCAAACTGGTTCTATAGTCACTCTATTACAGATTGAGTCATGTAACAAAGGTAATTTCTCCCTGGGATTATTAAAGTATTTCTGATTCTGATTCCTGGTTGATGGGACAGGTGTTGTGAATGAAACGGTGCCCAGCTTGAAAGAGCTCCTGTGTGTCGCTGAATGTGTACATTGATGACTGAAAGACATCTTCTGCCTCCATTTATCTGTTTACTATAGTGTGTTGAATTCATGTTGATGTGGATTTAAAGACATTTCAATTAGTGGAAAAATTGCAGGGGGCAATAAAAAAAAAAAAAAAAGTCTAATAAACCAAATCTTTGGCGACCCCCATGCAGTACCTCCATGGATCGCCTAGGGGTCACGGACCCCCTGTTAAAGACCTCCATTCTATGGTAACATTAGCAGGTTTACTATTTGTTTTAATAGGACCTGTTAATAGTTCAACAAAACAGCTTTTGTGGAGCTCAATTTAATCATGTTTGGTCAAAATTTGGAAGTAAGCCTAAACATGTGACACACTGTTAAGCTTCTTCTTTAGCTCCAGTATCTGTGGACATCTGAAAACTGAAGGATCAACTAGGATGACTCAGCAAAAGAACAGCTTTGTCACTTTCAGGATCGTTAAAAAGTTTCAATTCTCCTACAAAAAGTCAGGCTTGTTAGTAGAAAAAAATGCTTTTCAAAAAATTACAATTTATGGTCTTTATAGTTTTTCTAAAAAACAAATTCACCCAAAATTCATCATCTTCTCTTGGTGGGAAACAAACTTGAGATCATTAAAAGAAAAACACTAACAGACAACAGGATCAGGTTCTGTCAAGTATTCCTAATGCTGATTATTCAAAAATGCTGCTCTTTGTAACCTCAGGGTGACGTCTAGGATACCCTGCTATTAAATTATTAATAATGAACGATTGGTGGCTTAACCTCTGCTTTCTTATTCTGTCTTTTTTACTTTAATAAGGGTGGAAAGATCCCGATCCGATGGACAGCTCCAGAGGCTATTGCATACAGAAAGTTTTCCTCAGCCAGTGATGCATGGAGCTACGGCATTGTCATGTGGGAGGTGATGTCCTATGGAGAGCGGCCGTACTGGGAGATGTCCAATCAGGATGTGAGTGTGAGACTTCATATGTCACCAGAGAAGATAGGTGTTTAAATCTCATAACAAAATCCCAGGTTACTTACTACTGGTATTTCTTCTATAGTACATGTTTGATTGTTTAGATCATATTGTGAGTAACTGGAGTTTCGACTTTAATAAACTCCATAATTTGTGTTAAAGCAGGAGATGAGGAATCTCTAAAACTGGTTTCCTCTGTTCAGCATTCTTTAAGGTATTACATTTTCCCAAGATTTGTTTCCTAAGTATCTGAATCTTTGTTGGCTTCTCTAAACCAGTGTGGCTCAAATGGGGAATATGTTTTCATTTTTAGATATAAAAGTTGGTGGCTTTTACAATACTCTACAGCAGCTGACTCACATCAAGATGCTGCCTCTAAGAGGCAGGAGTTTAGGAACAGAAATACATCAAAAAGGAGGAAAAAAGATGACGAAGAGAGAATGGAAGTTCAGTAGAGGTCAGAGATTCTGAGGACTTCAGAGCGTCCAGTTTAAAGCTGCGGATCAGTGTGGCTGAGAAACCCACTGATCCCCAGGCTGTGGTCAGGGATTGGAAGGACCGCGGTGGAGGCAGATTCATCCTTCTCTCCGCTCAGTGTGAAAGCTCCATCGTAATCCCTTTGACCCTCTGCACACAGACTCGTGCACATCTATTCGAAAACGCCCTGCATACACATGCATTGGATCCCAGGGTTTGGGAGGGATTATTGCTGTTTGGGAATTGCTTAGAAGTGCTTTCCAAGGCAAAAAGGCCAGCCAAGGCACAAAACGAGCCTAACGCTATCTCCTCCTGGTCAGCCACTTATCACTACACTGCCAAAAGATACATGCAGATAGTCAGCCGCCTTATAGAGAATCTGAGAGATGACATATGGAGGTTACGGCATGTTATCTTCTGAGATGCACTGAGAAGTAGACATGGAAATTGTAGTTTGTAGTAGTTTGAACACAGCAACAAAAAAAAATCAAGAAAACCAAGATAAAGTCACCAAAATGGCTTTAGAAATAGATCTTTAAAAAAATGTAAGGTAAATATGAAGCATGTCNGTCACCAAAATGGCTTTAGAAATAGATCTTTAAAAAAATGTAAGGTAAATATGAAGCATGTCGTTAATTTTGACTCATATGTAAGAAAAATATGCTGGTTTCTATAAAATGTACTTAATTGTGTCAATTATCAGAGGGAAACTCTTTGCTCTATCGGGTTAAGTTTTGCTTTTTCATTTTGACTTTCAAGCTCCAAGAAATTTGCATTTTTTAGGCCTTGTTAACCCTTTATAGGGCACTCAGTGAAATTCTTTGAAAATCCAAATTATAATGATTAATAGTGTTGTTGGAATCCAGGACAATACTTTATTACCTTTGTAACGTTCAAAAAAATGTGATATTTTGATGGAAATAATTCATGTCAATGTAATAACAAGAAATGCCAACTTGCCCGAATATATTAAGAAAAATAACAGAAGTGCTTATATAAGAAATTCATGAAAAACACTCTGAGAGTGAAGGAAACATTGTTTTTGGTCCAAAATAACCTTATTAATTAAGGTTAATGCTGATACTGGCACTTACATTTTTCTAGTTTATAAACCTAAATATAATTGTTAACCAGGCTTATTAACTTTTTAACTTTACTTTTAAACATTTCAATTAGCTTTCTCAACTTAATTTACAGTAGGTAATATATCATTCAAGGGCTCATCTAATTGGTCAAAAGCCAAAATAAGATGTACAGCCATGTAGCAGTGTCTTTGCTGAATGGCTGGATATAGATCTTGTGCTTCTAGACCTCACTGAGGGACAGGGAGACTCCATTTGTAAGGGGTATGCAAGGGATCAAAAATGGTAACTTGCCCTATAAAGGGTTAAGCTTTTATGAAAAAAAGTCTTTAGATTAGGGAAGTTGTTTAATACAAGGCAGAGTGTTCTGGAAATTAATTGAAATATTGTTTTAATCTAGAAATTAACAAAACTTTTAAGATATTATTTTCTTAAGTCAACTGAACTTTGGAGAAAGACGGATTCAGCTAGGGAGAAATATAAAGAAATTATCCTCTCGGTGAACAAAATTACTGAGGTTTTCCAGTCCCTTTTAAGGTCCCAGGTTTGTAAATGAACGCACAACATTAATTCATGTAAAGCCGGGGATACTCTATGCGATTTCTTTATTTGTTGCACGCAGCTACAGCTTTTGTTGTATGACGAAACCGTGGGGTTTCGTCCTACAGTGTGAGTTCACAGCTCACAATGCATTTTCTAACACTGTGCGACCCAACGCTCTGATGCTATCTTCCTGCTCACAATGTACGTCTAAAAACCCCGTCAGTCTGAGCTCCACAGTGAGATGGCGCTATTCGGACTTGTCTATCCGGAAGCAAAAGCAGTAGAAAAGGAATATGAAGCTCACTAGAGTGAGCAATTTGTGCAATTTAGTGTGCAATTTTTGCAAACGTGGTTACTACGGTCTGTCAGTTTTACAGAAATAACTTAATTTCACTCGCAGCCCCGCCATGCTTCTGTTTTTTTGTCTTAGAGGAAGAAGAAGAAGAATCCTGGTTTGCGCATGCCCACTGCCCACAACGGTCGACTGAAATTCAAACATGTTTGATTTTCTTCCGACCTTACGATTCCTGAACGAGATGCGGTTGTGAGAGGCGGACCGCCCCTTGTTACCTCCTGTACACTGCACGACGCACGATCAAACTGAAAATTCTCGCATGACTAGAAATACCCAAAAAGGGGCAACAAATCGCACAGTGAATGCCCTGCTTAAAATGCTTTCTGTCAGGATCTCAGTGAATTCCAGCATCTTACCATGATAGATTTTCACTTGTAGGAGTAGAGTTTCTGTAGTCTTTTGTTAAAATTGGAAGTGATTTTAAACCACTGCAGCTCAACCAAAAAGTAGAAGGCCATGTAGTGAAAACGGAGTGTGCATAGGACGACTCCAGCTGCATTAGCGCTTTTAAAATGCATTTAGAAAAATAATCAGAATGACCAGAATCCTTCCCCATTTAGCAATGGATTGGGCTTTCCTTTCAGTAAAGACTCAGTTGGAAAATGTGTTTTTTGGCTGCATTGTCTGCAACTACATTTGTCCAATGTTTGTGTTTTGGCTTTTCTTCCACTCAGCTGGAAAGATGATTTTTAAATTTACCAGCAAGTTTCCATTTTATCCTCTTATTAATTGGTTACAATCCAAACTGAGGAACCAGTAATGATCTGGGCCAGAGACCAGAACTGGCTGACTTTTCCCAAGTGACCTCAGGACAAACAGTACAGTTAATAGTCCAAAAGTTGAAGATTCATTCAGCCAAGAAAGAGAAATGAAAGTGATGCAAACCAGGAGAACAATCCCTGCTGGTTCTTGGGTTAAAAGCAGAACCAAGAATCAAAGTCATTCTCCCTGTTAATGTCTGGTTTTCTGATTCTTATACGTAAACAACAGATAAACAATTCTGAGAGAATCCATCCTCCACATTTATTATTGAATAGATAAAGTAAGAACAAAGTTAATTACTTAGACTTAGACAACTTTTAATGTCATTTGGTATACACAGAGTATCAAATGTAAACAGTGAGGTAGAAAAAAATACATGGTGCAAAAACCGCATTGATATGGAAGTTTAGATTATTAATATAAATGGTGCAAATATGCAGTATTTTTGGTTTGGTGTTATCAGTGTAATGCAGAGTCTGTGACATGATTTTGAGTTTTTCAACAGTTCAGCAGTCTGATGGCAGTGGGAAAGAAACTTTTGCAGAATCTGCTGGACCTTTATCGAATGCTGCAAAGCATCTTCCCAGAATTACAATCTTAAGAGCCCGGTTCTTTTCTGATGTTTTAAAATAGTTTAACATACTTGAATGCTACACTCTTAACTTGAATTGAGTAAAAGTGTACATCATTTTAGACGTAGATCCCTTTCACATTGGAAAAGGAACAAAGCAGCACTAGGATTTGTTCTTCAGCGTTACAGAGAACATGAACTGAATACAGAAGGCAAACAGAAACCTCCCTCTAAGAGGACTCTACCTTTTCGACCGAAAAAAGAAAAAAAAAAATCTTTAGCAATGTGAATTTTTACAAAGTGGCCTTTTCCCCCATTAACCCTTTTATCGCACCCCATTATTTCTCCAGGTGATTCTGTCCATAGAGGAGGGCTATCGGCTGCCGGCTCCAATGGGCTGCCCTGTGGCCCTGCATCAGCTGATGCTGCACTGCTGGCAGAAGGAGAGGAATCATCGACCGAAATTTGTGGACATCGTTTCCTTCTTGGATAAACTAATTCGTAACCCAAGCAGCCTGCTGCCGCTGGTGGAGGACCTCCAGAGGTACAGCTCTGGTTAAATCCTAAAAGAAAATCTGTTTAGTTTCAAACTATGTGTTCAGTGAAGGTTTTACTATCTCGGAAAGTACTTTCCTCTCAGGGCAAAATCTGAAGGAGATTTGTGGTTCTTAGTATTAAGCTTTGTATCATATCTCCAGGTTTTCACATTCACCTTTCTGCTGTCTCAATTCACGCAGGATGAACTAATCTTCCTTTTTCCTCAATCAGTCTACCAGAATCCCCGGCGGAGGACATGGATTACCCAATGTTCATCTCTGTTGGCGACTGGCTGGATTCTATAAAGATGAGTCAGTACAAGAGCAATTTTATGGCAGCAGGCTTCAACACATTGGATTCTGTGGCCAGGATGAGTATTGAGTGAGTCAAAGAACCTAACAAAATCTTTACCTAATGAAAGGGAAAAAACATATGGTCAAAAACATATATAGGGAGAACCCAGACTGTGTTTGATGTCTAAACAATTAAGCCTTGATAAAAGTCTTACTGTGCTGTGTTTTTATAAGTGAGGTTTATATTGTGTTGTAAAACTAGTGATATCTCTTGAGATCTTTCACAGTCACTTTAAAACCACAAACTTCAACATTATTAATAGGAATTTATATTTATTGCTATAAATCAGCCAATGCATAACTTTACAAAGAGAATCACACAAAAGTTCTAGCGATAAAAACATTGAAGTTGTTGTGTACATTTGTATATTGCTATGGCTCACACACCCCTAGACAAAACACAGAGCAAACAGTTTATTAAGGTTGCTTCCACTTTAAGAAAGAAGAAAGTCATTTGTTCCACTTGTTTCCCCCAAACTAATGGCAGACATTTTTTTATTTCTTTTTTAATGCAGTTTGCTTTCACGTTGCTCTTTTTTCAAGTGATAACTTCTACTAAAGCTATAGGTGTGACACTCATTGCTCCAACGTAATTATAATGAAACAGCTAAGGAGAGACAGGCCATAGACTTACTGGAAATGGAAACTCCAAAGAGACCAAAGAATCTTCTGTGTCTGGTTTTAAGAATAAGAATAGCATTAAGAGAGGTAGAAAAGAGACCCTTGGTAAATCTGGGGTAGGTGCAATTTCACACTTCAAAACATGCCCAAAACTGAAGTTTTGGGCATGTTTTGAAGCTTAAAAAATGATTTCTTATGGTAAATGAGTTCTTATGGAAGCTTGATAAATGATTTGACCAAAAATTTCTTCTTTTTTGTTTTTCTTTGCAGGCCAGTTAGTTATACGTCAGCTTGTACACCTAAACTCTGGACTCTGTCAATCAAATTATTTCGGTCATAGCATCTTGATTCATATGTCGCAGCTAATATACGCAACGGCTGAAATAAGAATCATTTCTTTACCATTGAGTTCCGTCCCAGTGTTCATGGAGAGGGACGTCTGTGTCTTCAGCAGGCGTAGAGCTAACAGAACTGGCAGCGTTGCGAGGCAAGGGCTCAAACATGTACGACTGTAAGCCTTCTACACCAAACCAAGCTTCTGCCGCTCTGGCATCCTCTTCCAGGAGACTCATCTACGACCTCCGACACAAAACACTCCTCCTCTT